>NC_061497.1:20447314-20707314 GCF_022539355.2 Hippoglossus stenolepis
TCGACGTCGTTCTCGTCCGAGGACTGGATGGTTTCCAGGATCTTGAGACATTGCTCCTCCAAATACTCGATCTCCAGGATCTCGGCTGCATACAGGAGGTCGTCCAGGTCCTCCACCTTGGCCTGTAGCGTGGCAGTGTAAGCATACTCCAAAATCTGCTGAAAAGTCTTTGGTGAAAGAAAGTCCAGGGTGTAATGCTGGCTGTTGCGGTGGAAGAGGATCTCGAACATTTTGCTGGTGCAGGCGAGCACGGTCCGGTGAGCGTGGAACTCCTGAGTGTCTACCATGATGACCACGTCGCACAGGGTCCCGGCCAGACGCATCTGGTTGGCCTTCTGCAGCAGGGCAGTGGGGTGGTTGGGGTTCTGGAGCTGGATCACACCCATCTTAGTTAAATCCATTTTGTCGATGCAGTCCACGAGGCCGACTCATGAGGCTCGCCTTCCCCGCTCCGCAGTGTTTTTAGCTATCTTTGTAAACAAGATGAAACCTGAGTGGAGACAGAATGAAAAGGAAAATCAGCAAAGTTTTTCCACAATCCAACAATTGCTCTCCTCTTTTTTTGGGGGGAGGGGGTGGGGTCAAAAATTGAATAAACGAATTTAATTCTAATTAATCTCCGTCGTCTTTGACAAAAGAACATTCGACGATTAAATGTTGACAATGACAATGAAATTAATTTGTCAATAAAGTCACCGTTTTTCTAAATGGAAAAATGTGAAATCAGTGGAGTTGCAAATTGCACACATCCTGCAGGGACGGTAAACGCTCGGCGGCGGCGGCATTGTTCTTAAAAATCCGTGAATAGTATTGACTGTATATTTCTGAGGGGGGTAGACAAATTGTGTGCCGTCCAACAGGCTCACCCATGCATACCAATCAGTCCAACATATGCCACGTTAAAGAGACGTCTTCATTTGGTTATCTGACGGGGGACGTACACCAGTTAAACAAGTGGGAATTGTGGGATTTTTTTCTTTTTCTTTTTCCAGTGCTGCTTCGGCTCACAAAGACCGTCAGCAGCCTTTTCTGAAATTAAATAGCATCTTACTCAGTATTCCCATCACAGACAGGGGAGTGGGGGAGAGAAGCAGGGAGCAGCGGCCAGAAATGGGTGGAAAGGAAAGCAGGATGAGGCAAAAGCAACACACACACACACTAACACACATACACAACACAACACTGCCTCTGCTCACAGTCACTAGTGTCCAAAATCCCACATGATTTGTCTCTGTGACAGTTGTTAACTTGATTATTCGAGTCAACAGCGCGACGTGTTGCTCCGGCACATCACAAACTTTGACCTGCGCTGAAATAACAAAAGGGCTCACATTTAATTGGTTTATGTGGATTTTAAAAAGGAACGATCATCTCTGTGACTCGTGTTGACACACTCGGCTTAGCTGGAAAAGGTGTTTGTCCACCTGATATTGTGGATTACAAATCATAATAGCCACGTCTTTGCAGTACATGTATTAGAATTGCATGAATGAATGACTAAAAAAAGCCAAGTGCCTCCATTGACCCACATTCTGGATGAGATCATTGACCGACAGTTTTTTGTCTCCTCAATCAAGTCAATGTGTCCAGTCTATTGTGACTCGGTGCTTTTATTCTGATAGGGAATTGCTTTCATAATCATTTTAGAAAAACTCTTTGTCAAAAAAAAGCTTTATTTTTCTTTCAACAAATCAACAGGAGAAGTTTCTTAACATTTCTTTTTCCTTCCTCAATAAAAAAGGCACAGAGAGAGAAATACGAGCCCTGCAACAAGAGGTTTTTAAAAAAACAATAATCTACAAGTTCCCAACCAAAGAATTCCGTGTAAATCGGCTGTTATTTGCGTTAAGGGTCATGGAGAATAAATAACCCTGTTGGGTCACTGGACAGTTTGTCTTTTTCGGAGGGGGGGGGGAACACATTGACGAGATCGATATGTGAAAGGTAATGATGAAACCCCGGGTTCTCACTCAACTCTGCAGCCTCTCAGTCAACAGAGGTCACACACCCACCACCAGACACTATCTTTATTACAGGTGAGCCAATATATATATATATAGCTGCGATTTATGGCCCCGTCAATGATCAATGCTTGTTGCGCTCTGCAGGTTTCACACGATGCAAAGTTGCACGTTCGTGGGGGGGACTTAATCATACAAAATAAAAATAAAAAAAGGCACATGGAAGCTGCATGCGTGCGTCTAGACAGCGTTAATATCAGCCAGACGCACCAGACAAATTATACACAGCGTTATGCATTATGCAAAAAACCACCACCACGCTCTACATTAAGTACATTAAACCGGGAGAGATGCTCTCCCCGGAGGACAATGCAGACCGCTGACAATAACCACATTAGGGGCCGACTTCACAGAGAGGCAGCGGAATCAATCCGATCACGAGTTGTCTGCCATCGCGCGCCTTGGAGACCCAGCCACAACAAGAATAAACAGCGTTCAATATTCCAGACCATGAGCCGCACTGACAACACGCGGGTGCGGGGAGAGCAACACACACACACACTGACACAACAAAAAAAAAAAATGGCACAACCCGGAGACACACACACACACAAAATAAAAGTGTTCACGCAGATGTAACCGCTTCAATCTGAGGAACGCACAGGTGGACTTTGTTTGAGGCGAATCGTGGCTGCGCACAATCACGCGTGGAGCTGCCCGAAGGAGACACAGGGAAAAATATATAAAAGAAGTGAAAAGGTGGAGGAAGATCACACACAGTGTCGATAACAAATCAATTTGCCGTTCCCCACCTCACAATTTGCTGCTGCGCATGCGACCCCCGGGACGATTATTGGCAACCGATCACAACCTCCAGGTCCCTGTCAGTCAACCAATCAATCAATCAATCAATCAATCAATCAGTCTCCGTGCGTGTGACTGTACAGTGACGGGATTCGGGTTTGTTTCGCGTGTGGGGGGGGGACCAATGTCTCCCGGTCCTCACCGTGATGTCATCACGGCCAAATGAGCCACACACTGGTGCGTCTGGAGACACAAGGACGCGCCGGCTGCTGTCTACAAAGGAAAATGCGTAATTTCCATCAAAAACGAAAAACGTACGCGATTTCTCCGGCGGAGTCACACGGAGCGAGGCGTCATGTGTCGTCTGGCTCCCGGTGAAAGAGCCCAGACCTCACGTCCTCTGGCTGCGATCTCCGGCATACTAACACCACACCGAGAGAGAGAGAGAGAGAGAGAGAGGGAGAGAGAGGGGTGGGGGGGTTGCGTCAACCTTAACATCTCTACAATACGCGACCGTGCGTAAATGCAAACTTCAACACCTTGCAGCGGCGACCAGGTGAACACTTGTTCCCCACCGAGCGCTCCGCCGCGCGGGTCCAACTTGCGTGCCAAAGTCGCGTTCGCTGCTAACTTCAGCGTGAGGTTGAACGAGGACAAGCGAAACGGGGGGTTGAAAGAAGCGTCCGTCCCCCCTCTACACACACACACACACACACACTCCGCGCTGCAGACACGCATCCAAACATCCATATGGTGAATGAAAGTGCGCAGAGAAAACAGTGGCACACGCATGCAGAGTAGTGGCGGCGGCGGCGGCGGCTCGGGCACTTGTCGCCGGGGGAAAGGAGAGGGGGAACCGCGGCTCCGCTCCAGCCCCCGGCTGCGGTACTCACCCTCCAAGTTGCGCCCGTGTGTGCGTGTGGACTCCGGCTGGTGAAGCGGGGATCGGGGCGCTACAGCATAGTCAGTTCAGTTCGCAGGACCCGCTCTCTCTCAACACGCACTAACTCCTTTCTTCTCTCGCCTTAGCAAATCATCACGGCGCTGACGTCAACGCAGCCAGTCAGCCAGACGAGCAGCCGGCGCTGCGCTCCAGTCCGTACAAACACTGAGAAAGTGAGACACCTAGGGGGCTGTCTCATGTCAAGCGGCTGCCTCGGCAGGCGGCGGTGGCGGGGAAAGGTGAGCCCCACCCCCCCACCTCCTCTCCTCCATCCATCCATCCCTTCATCCATCCCTTCATCCATCCGTCCATCCCTCCAGCTGTTTGAATGCACATGTTATTCCCCAAAACTCCAGCCATGCAGGGGCTCGCTTCATAGTTTGATGGCCCTATTGAGGTTGAGTGAAGTAGGAGAAAGGTTTCTCCCCCCCCCAAACACCGAAACCCATTTTCAATTTAGTCAAAGTGTTTTATTGGAAGCACAGATATGAGTGCAAATGTTAGTCCGTGACGAAAGTTATACTGAAGGCTCCTTTTTAAATGAACACATAAATAACTTGAATATTCCAAAAAATCAGTCATGCAAAATCCTGATGGTTGCAGATTATAATCATTTCCCACTAAATTACAGTTTAATCACATTTTTTTTTACACCCTGTTACGTTTATTTTCTCCTTGAATCAACAAGTTCTCATTTCAAACTACTACCTCTTTGTTTAATCTGCCAACAGAACTTTAAAGAACTGCACAAATCATGAAATGACAAGTAAAGGATTATCTAACGTTCTATTCTTCTCTACTTCTTTAATTTTCTTTTCAACATTTAACAGAAGGAGAAGTTTCTAAACACATCTTCTCCTTCCTCTCAGCCAGAGAACAATACAGGCACAGAGAGGGGGAGTCAGCCCTGCAACAAGAAAATCACTTTAGTAAATAAATAAATAATATATCACTTCAAACGCCTGCAATCATAAAGATCAGTATATGTTTGGAATATTTAAAAAATAATCAAAATCATGCAAAAACAGTTGCAGATTATAGGCCACAAAATCATTTTACACTAAATTACAGTTTCTTTAAAACAATTAATTGTCTTAGTGTTTTATAAACTTTTTATACTAAATGGTATTTAGTCCTGTTAAGTTTCTTTTCTCCTTGAATCAACAAGTTCTCATTTCATGCTTTTAATTATTATTTATAAATCTGCCAATTGAACTTTAAAGAACTGTAAAATCCTGAAGTGAGAAGTACAGGATTATCTAAAGCCACACGTTTAGTAGATACGAAGGGAATTGTAGTATTTAATTCAAGCACATGTTGTCAGTGTTGAATCTGGAGAGAAGCATCCACATAAGAAATCCCAGTGACGTCGTGGTCACGTGACAAACCTGTAGTGTTTCTTAGGGCCTGGTCCCACGTACACGAACGTGAAGTGGGTATTACAGGTCAGAGTTCACCGGAGTTGCCCTTATGTTTCAGAAAAGAAGACCTGCAGTGGTCGACCAGTAGCATGGAAGCATCAGTCGTCATGTAGAGTGATAACCGGTAGAAAATCATTGCGTACACACGTTTAATGCAACTTAAGAAGCCTGATTTCATTCTGATAACATGCAACTAACGTCTGTGAAAACACATTTTGGCCCTGTAGGCTGCAGTGTGTTCAAATTGTACTTTATTTAAAAGAGAACGAATAAGGACATTGTGTATTTCAAGTATTTTCTAACATGAGGTGTAATCTTTCAGGGTTTAGAGTTTTTTAGTAATTTGGAGAGAAACCATGAAATGAAAAAGGCTTTTTTGGGGAACGAGTGGCAGATATTTTCCTGTTTCATAATAAAATCACATCCTCGGGGTTCAGGAGTGTGAATTTCTTTCAATCTGATGGTTTTGCATCAACAGCCCTCGATCGTCAGCGTCTCTCTAAGTCTCCACTTGCTTTCCTCTGTTGACCAGTAACCACGACTGTAGTGGATGGTGCCCCTCATAACTGTTCGGCCTGATCTCAGTCTCGGAGTCTTTTCTACTAAAAGCATACTTTAGAACTTGATTCATGTTTTGCCTTAATGATGATCACCGGCTTGAGGCAATTTTTCTTTGCCCGATGCTTTAATTTCACTACGTTTTATTTCTGGCGTTATGTTGCCTTTAAGTGCTTTTACTTTCCTGGGGTACAAATTGTCCGGCATTAAGAAGGACGAGGAGAATGTAAGCATAATGTTGGGTAAATTGATTTATCAGTTTTTCATTTGTGGAGACATTTCTACTGCTGAGATCAGAGCTTTCTCTACAAAATACACCCAACTGAAGATTTCCTACGTTCTTAAAAGGAGTAGCTCGGCCAGATGGTGCAAGAGGAGCGGTTTGCAACACAAGACCAAACACCGACGAGATGTTCCTCATCACGCAGGATGATGAAAAGTCACCTCCGTGGCCTCAGGCTCACATCAACACTCCGCTGACTGGGGCTGATAAAATGGAAGCGATGGGCAGGTCAGAGGGAGGCAGGGGTCGTCCGGCGTCTGCAACAGATCACTCAACGTGTTCCATCAATCAGCAGCGTTTGACAGAACTTCTACACTTTGGTTCCTTAGTGTGCCAACGTTAAAATACTGCACATTAATATTAATAAATGTCCACAAGTGTCTCGTAGCCAAGAAATAGAACCTACTCTGCAAGGTTCTTCACTGTGTTAAAGAAGTACCAACTCTTCCTCGGACTGACTGATGTAAACTACATGTCGGACGTGACGTTACACAGTTCAGGTACTTGAAAGTCTGCAGGGCCACAACAAAGCTTCTCTCAGTCACAGCAGACAGAGACATTCTTTATTCTGATTTCTGGAGTGATCCTTACTGTGAGTTTTGTTTCTCAGTGACTTAAGTATTTGAACCTCTTTCCAACAGCTATCTTTTCTTTAGGGTTCCTCTCATGTGAAGAACCAACTACGAGACAGTCAGTGTCTCTGGGGAGACGCAGTTCTATCGTTTGCATTGAGACTTTAAAGAATTCCTGTGCAACGATTGTGGAAATTACTGCTTCTGCTCATGGAACTTCTCACTGCAGTAGCATTGCAGTATTTCACATACGTTCAACTCATGAATGCCATTATTCTTAATCAAAGGAGTCGTATCATTTTGATGCCATTTTTATGTTAAGATTTGTCTTTGGGAAGTAAAGTTCGTGCATGGTCCTTCACAGTAGGAAAACATGAATGTTGTGTTTTGCACTGGCATCATTTATTTTCTTAAGAGACTGTTTGTAGCTCGAGTATCTTCAGTTTAATAATTGTCATCGTAGAGTCACACAAGTAAAATCAAGAGGAGGAATGTTGTGACTCATTAGGAATTAATTAAACATTTAACATCTAAAATGCTTACATCCTTAGATATGTCTGTATTTGAAAATCTGTTACTTTATTAATTAGCATCATTCGAAAAGTATCTAATATTTTGGAAGGGCTAATTATTGCTTATCTTTTACAATCATGAATAATGTATTTGTTATATTTTTATGTATTTCCCATTTCCCTCTGCTGCATCTGGAATCATTAAGTGTCATCTAATCACCAGATTATATTGTTTTCAGGTAACCTTGGGCAAAGTCGAAGATTTTGGTGTCAGAATGAAGAATAAGTTAAAACCTTTATAAATTACAGTACTAATAATAATCAATACACAAAAAGGAACGTTTTAAAATGTGTCTGGATTCAGTTTTAGTTCTGTTTTCCTAAGTTTTAAACAAAAGGGAATGAAAGCATGATTCACTGGCAAAGATTAGAGCAATTAAAAATCCTGTCATCATGTCTATTCTTCTCTTTCAAACAGCAACAGGTCGTGTTGCTGCAGCCGGTTGTTCGTACTCACACAGTTTATGGCTGCGCTCAAAATGGAAATTGCACAGGTTCGACGGGGGCTCTCACGGCAAATCTCATTTCCTATAAAATACAGTGGTGCTCTGGGAATTTTGGGATTCATCCGGGCACGGATCACAGAGTGCTTCATTACCTTTGAGCCGCGTGCTGTGCAGGCTTACCCAGGGATAAAGAAAAAGGCACTCCCTTAATCTGGCAATAATCCACCGTTTTACTGAGGGAAAGGAAGATGAGGGCTAAATTATAAAAACCAGATCATCGCTGCACTTTAAAATAATACCGAGAGTTAGAAAAACGACGGGCTGCCGGGAAAGTTTTCAGTTGGTAGCTGAGGTTAGAAATGAGTCACAGAGGAGGGCTCCGGTGTTTCTGTTCAGATCAACTCTAAAGAGACACTAGTATGAATTCCACAACTCACGTGAACGTTTAAAAACAAAAATTGAATATGCACAATTAGGAGTAATGAAAAACGAGTGAAATTTATCTGAGCAGCCGCTGAACTTTGGCTCTCAACAGGTGACCTCCTGCTAACTTTATATTCTAATTATCCACTTTTATCCAGAGAGTATTCAGGACGGATCCGGTCAAAAATATACTTAAATACTAAAAGTAGTTAGTGTATTAAGATCTGGAAAATCAAACTAATGACGACATGTGTTCTTCCTCTCTGCCTTAGACCTCCTAGACAGTAAAGCACTGAATCTATATTCATTCGCCTCTGAAAATAGTTCCCCTGAAGTTTTTACTTGTTTGGCGTTTGCAGCAGTTTTAGGAAATGAATAAACCGTTTAAATCAAAAGGAAAATGTATGTGACCCGTTTTTAAAGATCCAGATATTTAGCAGGAACGAACCGGCCTGGAGGTGAAAGCTGACGCAACAGAAACCTGACACCTCTTAAACCTTTTGTGTGTTTTTCAGATTATTTCTCTTTTCAACAATGAGCTTTGGCATTTATTTGCATTGTCTAACGTTTTTCTTTATCCGTTTGTTTCATGCATCATTTAAAACCATTTCCCCCGAGTTGATGTCTTCTTTCATGGATATTCATTCCTCTATTCTTCTGCACAGTGTTGAGTTGATCACTTTGGACAGCGATACATAAATGAAGGTTAGGATTAAAAAAAACGGAAAAAGAGAAGGAATTTGTTGATCCACGCCGGTAAAAGTACAAACAAAAACTTAGTCGAACAGGCAAACCAGAAACCCCTCCTATTGTCTGTGTCCTGTAGGCATGGTGCATCGAGGAGGTGTGTGTGTGTGTGTGTGTGTGTGTGTGTGTGTGTGTGTGTGTGTGTGTTGGGGGAGTATAGGCCCCACACAGTGGACCTTTGTGAAACTCTGCCCATGCAGCCAGACTGAATGGACTCTTTTTACACTTGTGTAAACCTGGGGGCGTCTCCGGCACAGAGGCCACGCCTCTCCGACCCCTGACCCTCACCTCTGACCTTTTCTGGATTTGGTCGGGAAGTAGTTTTTGCTCGCCATGTGCTCATGGGTGAAACCACAACTCACACAGTTAAAGAGCTGAGTTTGATTCTAAGCTGCGCAAACACATAAATGCAAACTCAACTTACATGATGTTTGAAGCCTGAAGAAAAGAAGATGTTTTTAGCGAGAATTGAGAAATATAATTTCAAAAAAATATGTTAAAAGACAGGAAACAAAGGACAAATGTAGTTTATCTGATATAGATTCCAAACAACAACCAAAACCCACTATCAGCGCACCCAAAGCTGGTTTATTTAAAATCCTGTGACCCGTGAATGACCAAACTCTCTGTGTTTACCAAGTTACAGGTTCTTCCTCTTCCACACACATTGTGTAACCGCCTCCAATGGCCCAACCTGCCTCAGGTTAATGGGTAAAATGGCTATATTGACCTAGGTGTTTTATTTACCAAGTGCCTGTTTACTTCTCCATTCCGAGCCTTCAGCTCCACCCTCAGAGGACAAACTACAGCGCTTAAGAGAATCCTCCGGATCAATACTCCTCTGCCAAAAGAATGGCAGCCCGACAAACGGGGTTTGTGTGGTCAGCTTCAGGTGAAGAGTACTTTGACCCAAGACTCTGCAATCATCTGCTAACAGGGCAATTACCGGCCGTTACGACACGGAGGATTTGGGCTGTTTTTTAAAAGTTGAAAAGAGACTAAATCATCATCCTTAGATAACGCCGTGCACTTTTCACCTCAAACGAGCAATAAAGAAATTTACAACTCGAGCTGTTAGTTGCTGGATACACTGGCTGAACATTACCTGGTGTAAAGAACACAGCTACAGACACAAATACGTTTTGACATGTGTTATTGTCTGATACTGAATTGATTTATAAAATATTACACACTAGTCTTTGTTCACAGTCACTCCTGTGGATTAGAGAGTTTCTCTGCAGCTGAATTATAGCTGGACTGGGTCACGCAGCCTTAAGAAGCACTTTAGGAGTTTTAGTGTCTCCTAGATAATAGATTGAAGTGTTTTCCCATGATTTTAAAACGTGAACATTAAGTTCAAGGAGAACGAAGGAATAAATTGATTTTCTTTTTTGTCTCTGCACAAAATGTCAGTTAGTTATCATCGGCTTTTTAGAACAATATAACTACTTCTGTCTGCCTTTAAAGCCCAATGACAGTCAAACCCTGATTTACACAGACTCTCTACATTATAATCCTTGTGTGTTTACATGTAGATGTATTGAGTGTTTTCTACCAAATAAAAGTTTGTCTGTCTGATGAATGTGTGCCGCCACAAAATAGATGAAGTGAATAAGCCATGAGACGACATAGTCTGGTATTAAACATTGTTAAAGCAGCCGTATATATATTCATCCTTGACATCGCAGCAACACAGGATGGACGTTCAGTGCCGGTGTTTATTGCCACTGTTGGAACTGTCGTGTGGAGGAGCATTAAGAAACTGTGAAACATGAGCAGATCAAAACCAAACACAACCAAACTGGAACAAGTGACTTTATCCCTGCAACTAGAAAAGCACTCAATATGAGTGCAGACCTCCACCAAGCCCTCTTAAACCCAATCAAGCCTCAAACAATTCACACATATCAGTCGTCTTAAGTTGCTTGGTTTCTAAAATCTAGAAATCATTCTGTGGAAAAGTGGTGAAAAGGTGAAAATATGCACAATCTTGCAACGTTAAAGACAATGAAAAACCACCTGGGACTCTTCCTGCATCTTTCCACCAAGTTTTGTGTAAATCCGTTCTGCAGTTTCTGTGTAAAGCTGCAGACAAACAACAAGTAAAAACATCATCTTTTTGGCAGAGATAATAAACATTCAAATTTCATATAAGTGCAATACTGTTACACTGCATATATTCAGTTTACAGCGTATATACTATTTTTATATTTTATATTTCCTTGCATTAATATGGTATCTTTACTTATTTTGTACTTCTACTGAATGTGTATTTTTACTAGCCCTGTTTTATTCATGCAATCTCAGGAAACAAGCTGACAAATTGTTGTTTTATTTTTGAGGGAAAGACATTAACCTGATGATTGATTCCTGCTTTAAACGTGTGTTTTCACCCCCGAGTTCAGAACAAAACAACAAAATAAGAACAAGAAACAAACGGACTAAAAGCGTCAGAGGAGACAGGAAGCAGAAAATCCTCTGTCCTCCACAAGCACCATGTATTTCTCTGGACTTTTGTATCAGTGGAAAAACAGTTTACAAATCTCCTCGGCACAGTTTTTCCTATATTTACTAAATGACCCTATTAAGGTAATTGTAAGAGGGAAAAAGGGATCAGATCTCATCACAGCTGTAATCGTTTTAATAAGATCTGTTACGTATGAATTTTTAATTTCATTTCTATAACAAAACCTGTGATCTATTCTGGTTTCGCCACATGGGGACAGAAAAAAGAGGAGTCTGACTCAAAACTGCACAGACAAACTCGAAACCCCACATGGACTTTGTCGGTGTAATTTTCTCATTAATAATTAATATCTCTGAACCCATTTACACTCCTCAGCGATGTGAGCTGATCTCCCTGGTTGAGGGAATCACAACAGAAGAGCGGTGATCTGAGGGAACAGAGCCCCGGTTACGGTCTGGACAGGAGATCAATTCTCTCCTGCGCCTCAGGTAAACCTTATGCATTGTACAGTGAGAGTGGATGAGGCAGACACTGGCCCAATACATCAAGAGGGATTTCATTGTACATCGAACAGACTCTTTCCTCAGGGAATTCCGTTCCACCACCTGCACGTTAGTCGGAGCCTGTGGGGAAAATACGTGGGCAAAGAAAATGGGTAAAAGTCCAAAACTAAATGTGTTGAATCAGTGGGAAACAAGAACATTTAAAAAAATGTTAGCATCTCTTTCTCTTGACGATTATTTTAGATTAATGATATAATTGTTGGACAGCAGAGAAACGACTCTTTTCATGGTTTGCCCAAGCTCTAATCCTTAAAGCTGCTTTCACACAAGCACTGAACCTCGGATATTCTCCTGAAATCATCCCGAGGAGCTGAATGTGAGAAATCAAATGTCTGAGTCTGGGTTTTTTTTGTAAAAACTCTGGAAAATGTCTGATGAAGCTTGATGTGAGAATACAGCAGGGTTATGTGTGGAGAATTCACCACTCGAGCACATAACAGACACGAAACTGAAAACCCCCAACAATATAAAAAGGTCTCAGGATGAAAAAGAGGAGCCATACATGTTGAAGAAGAGGACGAAGTTGTCAATGTGCTTTAAACATAAACACGTGATATCTGCAGCAGAATTTATATATCATTATATACCACAGGCTCCACCCCACCCCTTGTTTCTCCTGTTGTTGTGAACACGGCTGACCTGGAGAATCTCCTGCTGTGTTCCTCATATGTAAAAGACAAACTCTGGACAATATCAGGACCCAAATATCAGGACATCTTCCGGAGATCACGCCTCAGATTCCTGGTTGATTTGTCAATCGTTACTGTGGTCATGTTATTTTTTAATACAGCAGAAGAGATGAAACCCCAACAACTGAAGCACGGAGTTGCCCTGTGATTAATCACCAGCGGCAGCAAACACACGATGATATTCTGTCGGAGATGCAGCAGGAGAAGAGCTGAACGCTGCAGAGTGAGAGGATGCATCTCGTTGCTTAGTTCTAATACAAACCGTTAGAAATTCTTCTCACACTTTTAATATTGAACTCAAGACTGAATTCCATCAATTTGAAATGTGAACAAGCGTTTTGTTTTCTTCCTGACACCCACTGGCTCCGTGTTTCATTGCCATCACGGAGCTGACATTCCCTCAGATGAAGAGGTTTCTCCTGAATAGATGTTTACAGAGAGCAGAAG
Source organism: Hippoglossus stenolepis (assembly GCF_022539355.2). Classification (NCBI taxonomy): domain Eukaryota; kingdom Metazoa; phylum Chordata; class Actinopteri; order Pleuronectiformes; family Pleuronectidae; genus Hippoglossus; species Hippoglossus stenolepis. Next base: position 20,460,211 of record NC_061497.1, read on the forward strand.
TGGAAGGAGATCATTGTATAAACGTCTATTAAACAAAAAATTAAACCCCCAAATTAATCATCTTCATATAATGGGTGTGAAGCATAGACCTGTTTATAAAGATGGCAGCCCTCCAAATCATCTGGATCGCCCCCTGGTGGCTGCCTCCTCCATGTTAGCGGATGGGACCAAACAAAAATGTCAAAGTAAACGTCGAATACAATTTTTCCCCAGAGACAGTTGGTTCCTTTAGTTAGTTCTTATCATATTGATATAAAGACAGAGTCAAACATTACGATTGACAGCTGAGACTAACTCACGATTGGTCGAACTTGGTCGTACCAGCGGGACCGATGGTGTGAACCCATGCTGCCACCATCAGGCCGAAAAGTGTCACCATATAAACCAGACAGGTGAAGGGAAGCGATGTGAAGAGACGCTACGACGCACAAAGTGGAATCCATGATGTACCTCAGCATTGTTGACACTGTAAGACGGTAACCTGACCACATGACCCTCATCCTGCACATTCTGATTGGTTGTTTGAAGGGAGGAAGTGGAATCAGGTTACCTGTCATCTTCTTGTTAGCATGTTTATAAAGAGCCTACGTGCTACAGGCATCGAGACAGTGTTTAATATTATGATTGATTTTCATGCCGTCTTATAACAGGTCTTTAATGAACACAGAACCATTTGCTATTTCCACCGAAGCCCCACAGAAGCATTTTACCTTCAGGGTGTGTGTTAAATACTCGAAGAGAGAAGCAAAAGGGCATATTTAAATAAATGCCTTCACCTACACACAGACACACACACACAACACACACCTCAATTTATTTTCGTGTCACTGTGTGAATTTGTTTGTCTACCTGTGTTCAATTGCCCTTGGTTTGATTTCCTCCATCCTTTCTTGAAGGCTGCTTAATAGCCTCTCTCCTTTGAGAGGAGATTGCATGGACATCCTGGAAAGGGCCCGAAAAAAGCCCAGAGATAGACCAGGTTAGTGAGAAGTCCGTGTCGTTAAATTAATCTCACATCACTGTGATGAGTGAGGGAAGGACCCCGCTGGAGAAATGGGGGGTGAAGAAGTAAACAGACGGTAAAGGAGGAGACAAAGAAAACGTTTCAATTTCAAATGTAGGTCTGATCTATATGTATATGTATCAGTTATAATACTGACTTAGATTCAGTCCAGTTTTCAAATAAATTCTCTTTTTCACGCTGCCAAATATTAGACTCCTCACAATCCACAAAAATGATAAATTATATGAAATTAAAATTGCACTTTAGTCGTCACTTGGAGCCAGAGACTGCACAGTAGCGATATTGAGGTCTGGTGTCAGTCTCAGATATCAAACATGACATTTCAACCAGTTTTTATGGCGTCAAATAAGAAATACATAATCAGTATCTAACTCCGGCTCCTCCTCATCAGTCCACATCCCTGAAGGGAAATCCACAGCTTCCTTTCAGCTTCTATTTGTATCAATGTGAAGTTTACTTTTCAAATTACATATCAATCAAACATTGTTTGATTTAATTGCTTTGCCGTTCGATTTAAATGCTTTTTATTAATCATCATCTCCAATTAATTACCCAGATTATCTTTAATTTGTGCAAAGTCCTGTCACAACCTACACAGACTCTGAGCTGGTGGAATTAGCTGTAGATTAAGTGCATCAACACAATTATATTTATGGCTTAACTGAAAAGGTTTGGAGGTTTGACAACGTACATTAAATATGTTTATCGCAACTTAAAACTGTCTCTCTGTAAAACCACAATATGTCATTTTTTTATTTCTGCACATACATCGTAGTCTTTCTTTACTTCCGTGTATTAGCAACTTTTCACAGATTGTATTTAAAAGCACAATAACAGCTTCATCAGGGTCTTGAGAAGCTCACGAGTGAAGCATCAGTCCAGTTCAAACATCTGTACAGGTTCAGTGTGTGAATGTGTGTCGTCCTCTGACTCTCCACCGACATCACCTTGTGTCCACTCCCCACAGCAAGGCCACAGCTGCCTTTCATTCACAGTAAAGAACCACCTCTCCTCCCTTCATCACACATTTCTTCATCCCCCCCATCCTCAAACACACACAGACACACACAGGAACACAATGTAGGAACCCAGCTGTTCTCGGAGAAGAATTCCAGAACCTCTCTGACGTCCTTCCTGCTCCTCCAGCGCCCTTTTTCCTGCCGTTTTCCTTCACATGTCAAATCCTCAATGTTTCATCTTTTTATTAATAAAAAAGCGAGTTCACTATTTCATTAGCTGTTGCTAAGTGGAAAGGATGTAAAAAAAAGTCTAACTCTGTGTCCCATTGTGTTGAGGGGAGGCAGTCAAGCCCTAGTGGCCATAGTGCTTAACCACTGGAGCGATGGCAAATGAAACAGTAATCACCTTACAGTGTTCCCGGTGTTCCTGGGAAAAAGAAGGGCCGCCCGCCACAGGGAGGCTCCTCACAGCTAATCCTGCAGCACATCTCTCTCTTTCATTCTCCTTCCCCCCTCCTCCTCCTTGTTTTCCAATATCTTTGCAGGAATCATTTAGCATAACCTGGCTTTGTTTATCATCAAACCCAGGTTAACTTCAAACCGCTCCATCAAACCTGCGTCACTCATCTGTGCTGTGGTTACTCACCGGGAGGAGGAGCCCCCCCGTCCGGTGGGTTGTTTGTTTGTCTGCAGGATTATGCAAAAAGTACTGAGCGGAATTCCAAGAAACTTAGAAGGACGGGACGAGGGCCAGGACATTTTGGGGCAGATCCAGGATTTTTCTCCAACCACTTTCTTTAACATTGTGTTTTGTAACATTTTCACCAATTTCCCAGGGGAAATTTATATATATTTTAGAAGACTGATGTTGAAGTGTGCAATTTGGTGCAGATCCAAATATAAATCTGGATCTACAGCGGGTTTTTAATTTGGTTTCATTAGTGGGGCGTTGCCATTCTAACCCAGAACCTCGTCTGGCCACAGTGACGTTCGTCTGCCTGTTGTCGTCAATCTGCAAGTTGTCAAACCAGATTCCACTTGAAATCGCATTTAAACATTTTCCCATCGTTATTAGCCAAAGGTTAATTATGTTAATTTGGGAAACGAGGCTGTGTCTGTACTCGCTCCCGTTCATTTTCGAATTCACACACACATCCGTCGATGAAACATATTTCACATTTACATGTATCTTTAGTGCACAGAATTGCAACCTGCTAGCGTGTGAGTGCTGTGACCAACACAACCTGGTCAGTTTAGTGACATATCAACCAAAAGGCTCATTTTTCCAAGTGACTAAGTGAAATTCAAACAAAACGTCAGTCCACATGTTCTCAAGAGCCAGAGCAGTAACAAACAGGTTTCAACATGTGCATCTGTGATTCTGCGATTTAACTAGATTGTGAGTAATCATAAAGTCACGCAGAGGAAACGGAACGGCCAAGAACTCTGGCCCGCGCTCGCAGGCTGTGCACAGCTGTTGTGTTCAGTGTTGCTGCTGACATGAAGCAGGACTTTCGCCGTCTCTAAGAAACTATACGCTTTAAAAGCCCCAAACTGCAGCGGAGGAGAAAAAAAAAGCTTTGTTGGAAACCGAAGCATGTTGTGTTGTATGTTAATGTCCCGAGGATGTGTTGTTCATTACGGCCGTTGGCGAGCAGCACGTACGTTGATACTGAACAGTGTCAGGAAAATGTTCACAGGCGAACTATTTGTTTTTTTGCCAGAATATCTGATCTAACAGCCTGATATCCATTTGTAGTGAATCAAGCCTGATCCAATCTTTCACGGTTCTGTTCAGACACCATCAACACAAAGAAGCACATTCAGGGATTTTTTATTGTTGTTGTGTAGAAACTTAATTTCTTGGAGAAAACGGTTTGAGCAATCTCCGAGTATTTTAGAGCTGCTTTGACACTGAATATTTCAAAATGTCTGGCTCAACAAACGAGTGTGATTGTGTTGGAATGTCGTTCCGCAGCTGTGTGCCCCTGAAGAGGTTATCTGGGTATTGACAGTGAGTTGTTGTGCGTCTTAGAAGATAAAAAAAACGATTTGCACATCTTGTTTTATATGTGAGGGTTATTATTGAATTTGACTGAAAAATATCTCGAGCGATTGAGTTAACAAAGCAGATGTTTCTCGACAAAAATACATTTTAAATACAAGTTTCATTTTTATTGTATTTAGAAGATTAAATTCATGAGTGTTCTGTCTGGCAACAAGTTAATCTGACAAATTAAGTATATTTAAGAATTATGTGGAATAAGTAGCCGCCAAGAAAACATTGAAATATATAAAGTAGTATTTTAATGACAATACCAGTTGGTTTTGGTTTCATTCCAGTAACAAAGAGATTATGATTGTATAAACTTAACAGTAACACACTAAGAAACAGAGTTACATCCAAGAAGTACGATTTAAGAGTTTAAAAAGTAAAAATCAAGTATTTAAAATTTGTGAACCATTTTTATAATGGATTTAAATCTGCCTCTGTAATTATAAAACATGTTAGAATATGTCTACTGATATTTTGATAATGTTAGTAAAGTGAGATGGATTAAGTGCCAAAAGGTCAGTGAAGTTGATAAACACTTCACTGTGAAATCCAGAAACTGGAAACAGCATCAAGTCTGTAACTGTGTGGTTTCTTTGAGGGGTCGTTGTACAATGAGGTTATTATTCCACAGATAGGGACCCCCCCGCTCCCTGACCGCTCTCATGTCTGGGAGACGCTCAGTTTGCTTTTGATGGACAGACTCTAGGAGGTCATTGATGGACACATTGGAGCCTTTCAGGAGTTTCTCTTTACTCAGTTTATCTTCGTAGCAGAGAGAGTTGATGATCCTACAGGTCTGAAGATCAGATCTACGAATCCTCTCCAGGCTGGAAACCTTAACTTTGACCCTTTCCCTTCGTCCTCCAGCTGACACCATTTTTCATTGCCAGAATCCAGGATGTGATCAATAATTACATCGTTACTTCTAGGCCCTCCTAGTTTTTTTCCACTTTGTCATTGAGGGAACAGAAAACTTTTTGTAGATTGTCTCAGCATCTTCCCTCGTATCTTCCCCGGTATCAGCCCGTGTTCGGCTGTGAACTGGCTCGCAGGTCACGGACTTCCCTTCCTATTGACCGGCACTTTGACACGTGAGTTTTTTCGAGGCAACATCAGGGAACAGAATCTGATCGGTCCATCAGGAGGAGTCACGAAAAACCCTGACAGCCGATGTCAGACACAAACAAACGCCTCCAGTGAGTCACTCGCAGGTTAAATGCTGCAGAACTCCTGTGCGTCCACTTCCTGAAGGTGTCCTATCGGATGCAGATTTGAAATGAGACCTGTTTGAAATGAGACATGGAGCATTATCGTGCAGGAGGAAGCCATTAGAAAGATGGTAAACTGTGGCCGTGAGCATCCTCAGCAACGAGACTCTGACAGGCGGTGGCATTCAAACCATGATTGATTGGTGCTAAGGGCCCAAGAAATCGTTCCCCGCACCGAGACACCACCTCTACCAGCCTGGACTGTTGACACGAGGCAGGTCTGGTCCATGGATTCATGCTGTTAATGACACATTGTGATCATCTGTGAGCCACAGCAGAATTCAGGATTCATTAAATCAGGTTGTCTGGCGTCCGCCTCAGATTTCTGTTGTTGCCTGGAACACAAAGTTTTCCTGTGCTGTTGTAGCTCGTCGGCCTCAAAGTTTCGACGTGGTCACTCTGAGATGAGTTTCTATTCAGCACAGTTGTGAAGAGTTCCCCGAGTTAGCTTTTCTGTCAGCTCCGACCAGCCTGACCCTTCTCCTCTGACCTCTCTCTTCAACAGGCTGGTTTCTGTCCACAGAGCCGCTGCTGACTGGAGGATTCTCTGTTTGTTGTATTGTGAATAAACTCTCGAGGCTGTTGTTTGTAAAAAAATCCCGGCGGATCAGCAGTTTCCAGAAACATTCAAACCAGCTTGTTTGGCACCAACAACCAAGTTCCCCCCGTCCGTCTGACACTCCTGACATGTACGTGCATGATTTCATACACTGCACGAATAGGCAGGTGTGCAGATGTTCCTAATAAAGTGCATCCTCCTTGGCTTCGGCTTTTTTCATTGTGCGGCTGCAGAAAGACAAAGTCAACCCGAGGAAACCCGAATAAGAAAAGGAAAAAGATAAATAAATCAGCCAACACCTTGTCAGTTGTGACGCTGGTGTCGAGGAGGAGGGAGGACAATAATTGCGGTCGTTTCATGTGTGTACCTGTTGTGTCAACCCCCCTCCATCGCCCTTCATCCTCTGTCTGTCTGTTCCGCGGCCAGGGGACAAGAGCGGCCAACAATACTGCCAGCTGCGGCCACAAGCTGTGAGCAAAAGCCATTCATTTAAGAGGAGTTTTTGTTCAGCTTAAGAAGTGAAGTGGGAAGTTATTTCTTTGAAGAAGCCTCCGTCTGAAGATTTGCTGATCAAAAAACGAAGGTTCTGTAATTTGCCGGAACTCCTGGTGTATTTCTGTAAAAAGGTCCGGAGCAATAAGAGGAGGAGGAAACAGGGGGGAAGAGAATCACAGACAGCAGGTCTCTGAACTATGACTAACTGACCAACTGACTGACTCACTAACTTACTGTATTTGTGTAGTTGTGGTTACTCATCGACCGGCAGCTGACAGAGGTTGAACATTCGCTTCTCGGAGCATCGACAATGAGAAGGTGTTGATTTACTGTATAAATCTGTACAGTGGATTCATGGTTTAGTATTCAGGGTCAGTGCCTATGTGTAGTAACACGGTATAAAAGCACTAAAGCAGTAGATGTGTTGTTTGAGGCATCAGGCACTAAAGAAAAAGACAAAATAGAATTGAAATACTATACTGAATATGCTATTATATCTAATTCCAGTTAGAAAACTATTACAAACAGGGATTACTCGTGAAGTAAAGCCGTGGAATGAAGGAGGATCAGTTTGGGGTCATTGGGTTTGAAAATTACAACACAAATTAAACATTTGTTCCTCATTGCATAATAAAAATGATGAAAACTGACGATCTTCCGTTCATGCAGCCTTTATTGTTTACATCTTGGTTGTGTAGTTACAAGCCATTTGTTTTTGCTCGAGCATGGACGATGTCTATGATTATGACATTATCTCAACTTTATTCTCTTGGATCTCAAAGTAGATTTAAGGACATTGGAGATGATGTCACTGGACAGATGTGCATCAACATTTATATACGTTTAGATTTGACTGAATCTGAATCATGGTTTGGTTACATACCTGCTATAAACACAAGTTAAAATAAGTGGAAAGTTACATTTTTAAAGAAAGGAAAGGAAAAAATACAAATAGTGCTTCACATCTGAATATTGTAAGGTCTCAACCTTTCTAAAGTGCCCTGAGATAACGTATGCTGAGATTTGGAGATATATAAATACAGTTCAATTAAATCTGAATGAATGGCGTTATTATAGTCCCGACTGTTAGATGGTTGTGTGGTGATAATAAATAATACATTTGCAGCTTCTCACTCGTAGATCCAGACAGAAAGAGCTCTCCAAGATATTTTGGTTCATGCACATTAGAAACAGTTTCTCCTCGACAGATATAAAGATGCAGAAATATAGGTTTTGACTCTTTGCAGCTCAGGGAACGTTCAGACCAAGTGGCGGGGGGGGGAAGGTGAAGGGGACGACAGAGCGCGAGGGGAAAAGTTCTTGGCATGGCGGCCGCAGCAGGAAGCCTGAGTGCGCTGTGATGTAACACTGATGTGATTTAAAGGTTGGGAAGCAGGGATGAAGCAGAATGTTCTGGAGAGGAATGCATGGCTGGCCGAGTCTGAGCTGAGGCAAGCGCAAAACAAAACAAGAAATGAGAAGGGACCAGACGGGAGCGGCGTGGAAATGAGGAGGCTGAGACGTGGCCCCGCATGGAAAAACAAATATTACTCAACAATATTTTTTTTTTTAAAAAGAAGAAGAAGAAAGACAAAAGGAGAAGGAGGGAGGGAGAGAGAGAGAGAGAGAGAGAGAGAGAGAGAGAGAGAGAGAGAGAGAGAGAGAGAAACATCTGCTTCTGTATATTTGAAAACCAACCAGCCCTCAGCCTCAGGTACATTCAGACTGTTCTCTGATCTGCTCAACAAAGCTGACTGAAGCGTGGCCCTTTTGTTTCATCAAATCTCTCCTGCTTCACTGAGCGAATTCCACTGTTTACAACAGTTTACAAGCTTTTTTATTTTTTTTAAACCGTGGAATATTATTCCATCACTGAGCTGGAGAACATTATCCCGGTGCTCATTGTGTAGTGTGGAGCTCCACAGGCAGACGAGGAGAAGCGTTATTAGTCCCCAGATCCCATCCGGGCGAAGGGGACTTCACACAGGGAACGGTTTACTGTTTATCTCACACTGCACAGCATTTAATTAAAAAAATACATGCAATATTTATTACCTTTATATAAAAATCACACAAGAAGCCACAGGAACTTACTCCACACATCTTGTAGTTGCTGCTTTATGGCAACACTTCCTATTTTCTCACAGGACGGCAGACGTCTGTAACTGGGTTCTCGCACAAGAGGATGTTTTCATTCTGGAAATGTCGCTTTTGAAGGCATGAAGAAAATGTGTTGAAATGTGTGGGTTTATGGTGAAGCACCGAATGAAAGAAACACTGCAGGGGTTCAAAGGGTAAATGTGACTTTCCACAGATTTACAGTAAAAAGCACCACAGGCTGCAGAACACAGTGGAGCTGTGCACGGCTCATTTTAACTCAAAACATGACCTCATTTGACTCCAGACTCCAGCTGCACGAACATTAATAACAATGTTTAACAAATAAAAAGCAATATGCAGATGAGTGATTTCATTTAAGGTCCAGTGTGGAGGATTTAAAGGATCTATTGTTCAAAATGGGAGATAACATTCAAAATTGTGAATTCATTAGTGTGTAATCGTTGTGTTTTCATTACCTCAGAATGATTTCTTTATATTTACCTCTGGAGCCGGTCCTCTACCACGGAGCCATGTTGCATCGCCGTGTTTCTACAGAGGCTCAGAGCGGACAAACCAAACCCTGGTTCAAGAGATAGACCATAGACTCTGTTGCAAAGTGACTCTACCTCTAGATGGTGCCAATAACAAATGGATCTACTGGCAGATATTAAATATTAAATAATCCTTGTGATGTTTTCACTATCGTGCTTCATCTAAATTGTAAGAATTGTTGTTTTCTTTACCCTAGAATTAACCCTTTATATTTAAATACTTTATATTTACACCAGGAGCGACTCCTCTCTACGGAGGCAGCCATGTTTTTTACAGTAGCCCAGACTGGACAAACTAAACACCTTTTGAGTTTTTAAGACAACTGAAGTTTTCCACAGGTTCTCTTTCATGTTTGCAAGAGGAGGGTGAGGTGAGGGGTGTTCAGCTGCAACATGCAACTTCACCACTAGATGTCACTAAATTCTACACACTGCACCTTTAAATATTGGTGCTGTTTACTTCAGAATTAGAGAGTAGAGATTACACGTGTGTGAAAGGGGGCGTTTTTTCTTTTATGCCACCGACATCTGTTTCCGTGTTTCACCCTCAGCTGCACTGGATTCCTGTTGAGACTTCATCCAGAGCCTTTCCACTTGTGCCTTCTGATTCTCTGGATCCAAACATCACAAACTGTTTGGTGACATTACACAAGCAGCTAAGAAGAAAACATGCTGCACATCTGAACATCAGCAGAGATCAGCTCCAGAAATGGACAATTATTAAGTCACAGTAAGTTATTATCACAAATGTGCGAATCAAAAAGCTTAACACAAGGTTTCACTACCGGCCATACGTGTGTGTGTGTGGACGTAAGTGTGTGTTGAGACAGGTACGAGCCATGAGGTCGAGCTCTGTGCCTTCAGCTCTGTGAGAGTGTGATCAATGCCAGGCCACGGATGGCCACACTGGACCGTTGTTGTAAGACTGGGGGCGGCTCCCAGGAGAAGAGCTGCTGCAGCCACGAAGGGACGAGGACGACACGACGCTCGGAGGACATTTAAATCTAAATGGAAATTTGAGCTTCATTCAGGGATTGAAGGTCTGACGTGACCTTTGAACCTGACGTTTGAGAATTTGATGAAAATAAAGGTACTCGTGCATCAGGACACTGGTGTTAGTGCACGTACATGCATGTATGTATGTGTCTTTTTTTATAAAAATATCAATACCACAGTGTAAATGTATAGAAAGTAAATGTTTGGTGCTGCTGAGTTATTGCTTTCAGGCTTAATAAAAATAATGAATTAAAAAAAAATGATTGTCGATGTGATGTAGAAACCAGAGTTCATGTCCCCATTTCCACAAACAGTGTCACATATCATAAGTTTATATATAAAAAGAAAACATCAAATGGAAATTGAGGATTTGTAGATTTTGTTGTTGTTTAATTTGAAAGTTTTTCATGATTTTTCCTTTACATTTCTTTACAATCTAAATTCCTCAGCACTGTGTCTTGTGGCTTCACTACAGGTTGAATCCCCGTCCTGTTTTATCAGTCAGATCTGAAGTGACACTTCACGAGGAGGAAACTGAGTGATTCTGTTTTCTTCTATAACTTTTCTTTATAACTATATTTCTACGTCAGAGACACTTTAACCAAACTTATCTGCTTCAGGGCGTGTCTGTTAATTTGAGTTAGTCTGCCTCCCTCTGGTCAAACCAGAGATTACTTCACTCTGACAAAGACTTTTCAACAGGTCTTTGAAAAGTTCTGGTTTAAGTCACACTGACTTCAATGAATAACAGATTCATGTCAAATAACTATTTTTTCTATATAACTTTGGACACTTTGCATTTTTATTCCTGTTCAAACTGCACAGCTCTGTCACTCTTCATGACATATTGCAGATATTTCTGTATATTTAAATATATATGTTTCATTATTGCATATATTTCACTTATGATTCTGCTGTAGTATTTTCAGCTTCTCATACTCACAGTTATTACAGTTATTATTATTTTTTTACTTTAATTATAATGAATTAGAATAACTCAATATCAATGTCATTTATAGTATAATATAATATAGAGTCAATTAAAAACAATTTAACCGTTTTAGTTTGAAAAACTTGATTCATGTGATTCTTTGTGCCTCAATTGTAAAAGTCAGGTTCAGTCTGTCTGTAGATTGGGAGCATGCTGTCCTCTAGTGGTCAATAAGCAGAACTACAAGAACACCTCACATGATACTTGTTTTCTTGGTACTTATTTACTCGTATTTAATAAATGAAATAAATTCTCCTGACAAGATTCTCCGCTCACAAAGAATGTTTGGGTTGAAATGTTTTGAGATTAAATGTTTTATTTTGTTTCATAAATAAGTGGAGCTTTGGAATGTTGAGCGGCTGAATAAAAAAATAAATGATGAATTTAAAGATGTTCAACATAATAGAACTGGAAAAACTACTGAGCTGATTTAAATCTGGACTCAGGGACATGTTCTCATCTTGATCTGAATCACCCTTTCAAATTATAAAACAGTAAATCCCCGGATTGAAATGTCCAGTGTTTGCAACTTTATCAAGAAGATATTATTTAATTAGGATTCAAATTTAAAATGTCCACTAATTAAAATATTTAAACAGTGTATATGTTTTCCTATAGTGACTACATACTTTGGTATAGCCCTCAATATATAGTTATATTTAGTATTTTTGTAGTATTGATAGGAAGTAGTACAGGCTTTTTAAACAAGGTATTTAACATATATTTATATAATTACAAATCAAATATATAAAAGATGTTTGTTGTTTTCTTTCTTTTTGATTCCCAAACGTACACATGTTTCTTTATTCTTCCTTTTCCGACTTGAACCTTTAAAACTGTCTTTAAACAGCAAATATTTGTGCTTTATTGTTATAAACCTTTTGAAATACAGCGACTCTTTATGATGCTTTGGCCTCTGTGCAGCTAAATCAGTGTGTTTTGACTTGTGCCTCAGTTTTCACACTTTTCTCTGCAACATATCACAACAGAAATTAATGTCTTCACACAGCCTTTTGTCTTTTTTCCCTTTAACTTTATTGAACACAAGAATTTCTGGCAGAATGCAAAGTCAAAACGTGTTTTCCTTCCTTCCTCAGTCAGTGTTTAGTATTTACACCGGTGACAGTGACGGACAGACGGAGGGACAGAGGGGCGGCGGCCTAAAGTCTGACCTACAGGAAGGAAGCTGCTGTTTAAAGAGCTGCAGATCAGTAAGAGTAAAAGCTGCTGGACGATGAAGTCTCCTGTCTGAATGTGAAGCCGTCTCGTTTGGGACATTTTCTTTCTCTTCTTCAAACCCTGAAAAATTCATCTTGCTTTGTTTCCTCCTCACAAAAAAACGCCCAGATGTCTTTATTCTGACTGAATCGAGCGTCGGCCTCAGGCAGAAAGATTCAAGGCTGCGTCTGTGTCATGTTTGAGGTATCTGAACAAGAGGGACTGGTTCCCCCCCCTTCGTCCTCCGCTTATGGTTTTCAGGAGCTTCCACACGAGTACAAAGTGTTTCCCCATGTAAACTTACACAAACTCTGGTCCCACGTCTGAAATTCCAGAGCATTTTAAGCCTTTTTTGTGTTTTTTTTTCCCCAGACAACAATTTAAAAAGTCACATGGTTCACACTGTGTTTCAGTAAATTCTGCTGTCGACACCTCTCACTGTTTTTTTTATTAGTTTTCTTTTGAAGCAAACATTGAAAAATTTCACAACACTTGAAAAAAGATCAACACAACACACGAAGCCTTCAATGTTTCAAAAAAAAAGAAAAACACACACAAAAAGAAAACCGTGATGATAATTTTCTTTTTCTAATATAATTTGCATGCGAGCATCTGACAAACAGTTCCAGATACGTTCGAGGAGTCGGGACCTGAGCAGAGTGTCACTGAGTCTCGCACTTTGACGTGAAGTGTGTGAGACTGTGTGATGATCGTTTTTCTAGGATGATGAGTTAAGATGTCGCAAGTATTTCTTTCTTTCGAGTCCGGGTTCGTTACAACTTGGGATTCATTTCGTGTCACTTTGGCAATTGTTTGTTTTAGTTATGACAACATCATGTTTTTGTTTTTTGTTTTTGTTGTTGTTTTTGTACGTTAATTTGCAGGATTACACAAAAACTAGGGGATTTTATTCACTTTCTTCAACAATGTGAGATATGGAATTCTCCCACATTCATGTGATCGTGATGAAAGATTTGCCAACTTTTATCTAGGAGTGTGTCAAATTTGGTGCAAAATTCTATCTATGCATTCGACGATTTCCCCAATTAACTGCCGAGCATCGTCTTCATCATAAAAACAGAAACAACGGCCAAACGTGTGCAGAGGATCCCAAGTTCTAACAAACCGGAATGTTCCTTTAAACAAAGACAATGTAAAGAATCCTCCATTTAAACCAAAACTGAATCACTGCAGTCAGTGAGAATACATGAGACCATTTAAAACCAAGCACGGATTCATTTACAGCTGAAGTGTAGAGGGTGGATAAAAAAAAAAGCACATCGGCAGAGAGATGAGATGTGAAACCTTGGATGTGGGGGATGGAATGGACGCCGCTGTTTTCTTATTCAAAAGGCACTGTGTCGTTCCAGTTTGCTGCTGTCAGACGTTCTGTGCGTTGTTGTTGTTGTTGTCGCACGCTATCAGCTACATGCGTTTTTCCTCCACAATCAAACTATCTGCTCAGCTCTATGACAAAGGACACAATGGATGCACACATTCACAGTGGACTAGCTTTGCAGTCTAGAGGAGGAACACTGTACAAAAAAAAAGAATAAAAAATGGTCGAGACTTTATTTTTCAGGGAACTAAAAGAAAAACATCTTCAAATCCTTTCATTGGCTTTTTATGCATTTATACGCATTCAAAACCCATTTAATATTTAATTAAAATAAACAAAATCTAATTTAGTTTAAGTTAATGGCTTGAGTTTGTACATTCATTTACAGACTCGTTTTTTCCCATTAAAGCCAAATTCCAGTAGTTTTCCTCCAGGAATCTTTATGACCTGTGACATTTTGGGCTTTTATTTTTAAAGGACAATATGTAATTAGGGTTTCCATGTAGTAAACAGCCAATTGGCATAATCCTCCATCTGGGTCTCCATCACTATCCCCAACCCTTTTTTAAATCAACATTACTTCTTAATTTTCCCAAATCTTAATTCATTCATTTCTATTTTATTGTGATTTAACATCTATCTCCTTATCTCTGCCTTCTCTCAGTGTAATTTCGGGTTTTGTCCTTATTTCCCCGACAACAGCCTCCGAGCACTTTGTGTTTACGATGACGCCATCTGTCTGTGGGTATTTAACATTCCGACTGAACAGAGATTTATCTCGCAGACGCAGATACCGATCACAGAATCAGTCTTATTAGATTCTGGGTAAACAAACCAATGGACCAAACTGCCCCAAATAAATCAGTGTGGTTCCTTCAAAGTAGTACAAATATAATCAAAGTCCAATGTTGTGTGATTTATTCAGCCAGTTGTAACAGGAAAAAAACCAGACCTCCCAGTGTCCAGCAGTACACGGACATGGTGCTGTAAGAATTTCATGATGAAGTGAGTTTAAATTAAAAACCGCACTAAACCTACAATACAGGTCACATCACTGCAGGCACAGACTAGTTAAAGACTTAACGGCGACATGGTGGCAGCAGTGGTGACACACACACACACACACATTGATAAAAGCTGTGGTGAAAGTGAGGAGACGGTGGCTGAGCGGATCAGACGTCTGGTCACTCAGCGGTGTGGGAATCTAACAAAGCTGAGTCATCTACGAGCAGTGAGGTTATAGCTTGGAGGGAAACTAAGGTTGTGGATCAGTCGGTAAAGACGGTGAAACCCACGGCAAGAAACCATTCAAGACGGAATTCAGCTAGTTTGGACGACGAGCCGGTAAAAGCTAAAGGCTAATGGTCTTTTTTTTGCTTCTCACTCCAAACCTTTGCGGAATTAGCTTTGACAAAACAAGATTTTGAGGCCTTTTCCGTCAACGTTCAGCCCGAACCTGTCCCGTAGAGAACTGGTCCAAAAAGTTTAAACCTCTGGGAAAAGTTGGGTGTGTATACATGCGAGAGAGAAAGAGATAGAGGTGTGTTCTCATGTGAACCTAAAAGAAAACCGACATGACATTATTAAAAAAAAACACACACAAACACGCATCAGCTGCGTCCCGCTACAGGCGCCACCTCCTTCAAAGTGTTTGGTTTCCAGGGGGGCGCCGATGAAAGGCGGAGACGAGGCAGTCGACAGAAGGTTCAGCTTAGCATCAGCGCTAATTCTCATCCCCCCCCCTCTCCCCGAGCTACAACGCTAACTTACATGCAGGGAGTTAAAACAGCCCAGAATGGTTCGTAGTTCAGGCACAGTTCTGGTGTTTCAGTGTACGATGTTGCTACTAAATCTATCTATATAATTTAACTAACTTTAACTACATAGCTACCACCAAGAAGAAAACCGTGAACTTTAAGCCTGGCTTCCGTTATTTACATCCTGTAGTGTCCTTTCTCTTTTTTTTGTTTTCATTGGTCCAGTTCATATAATACAAATACCAATGACCGTGTGGTATATTTGGTCACGTAGACGAGTTGACGAGGACTGGAAGCGGAACGAACAGTCGACTGGGGACGCGGATAAGACACAGAATTTGTTTCTATCAAATTTAGGTCAAGTAAGGCAGTTTCTCGCTTAAGGAACGTGACGCAACTGGACTTTGAGGGATGTGGCCACCGAGAAGGAGCGCAGCTTTAACTTCACATCCTTATTTTCAACCCGACCAAACCCTGTCTCCTGAAAATTACGTTCATAGCTCATTTGCAACTCAGAATATATATTGGGAAGGTTTAGGACCGCTGTGGTGAAGAGGGAGATGATCTACCAGTTGATTTAGGTTCTGACCCTCATGGCTATGGGCTGTGGGCAGTGACCAAATGAAGGAGATCTCGGCTACAGGAGTCAGAAGGAGTTTGGACGTTCAGAAGGAGTTCGGACATTGAGAAGGAGTTCGGAGCAGAGAAGTTGCACCTTCTCAGGACGTCTCCTTTCACTGGAGGTTTTCCAGCGATGCCCAACTGGGACGAGACCCTGTGGTGGACCCAGAACTCACTGGAGGGACCATGTTTCCCGTCCAAGTCAAGTTAAGTTGAGCAAAATAATAACTTTCGAGTTCACTTTCTTCATATTTAACTTTCATCTTTCCCTCACCTTAACCAGAGTATTTTAGTAGACGTAGCTAAACACAGTCTTTTGCAGCTCCCTCTGAATCTTGTACTGGTAAGAACATTACCCATGATCCTAATTCATGCAGCAGTTACATGTCTTCCAAAACATAGTACGAGTATATAAACATAATTTATAAGGAGACAGGGTTGAAACCCATTAACGTTGACAGCGTTTTAAATCTTTCTCCGGTGTCTTCCTCTCGTTTTTCTCGTAGCTTAGACTACGTGACTTCTGGACCAGAACCATATGGAGACAACATTTCAGAAAATAAACAAAGAAAAAAAGAAAAGAAAACATCTAAAAAAAAGAGAAACCAAATGACAGGAACGTGTACAGAATTACAGTAACTTTGCAAAAATAAAAACAAAAAATAAATCAGGCATGCTAATGGTCTACTCTCTAGCCCTGGAAAGAAACATTAAAAAAGCTAAATAGGCAGTAACATCTGCACATTATTTAAACAACAACAAAAATATTGACAAAAAAAAAATAAAAGACCCATAATCCATTACCACAATGCGACCATACTGCATAACGAGGAGTATTATTGGTAACGTACCAGTCTTACATGTGTGTACATGACGAAGGCAGTAAACTGAAGTAAAGCTAATCAGTCCAACCGTGGATATCTAGAGTTTCTCAGTTTCTGTGTTTAACAGTTTATCAGTTTAATTTTTTACAAACAAGAAAGTGGGCGTGAACTACGAGCATGAAATTAGCTTTTTTTTTTTTTTTCCCTGTGAGAATTAAACAGATGGAAATCGGAGGAACTAAGGCGTGTGCATGGGGTCTTTACATCTCTCTGGTCAGAAGACGCTGCAGAGAGAGACCCATGATTTCTTTCTTTTTTTTTTTACTTTTACTTTTTTTCTGATACAATGGGGTGGTGTGTGTGACATTGCTTTGAGGTTTCAGTGACTGTGACCCCCCATCCTCGATTAACCTTAAACAATCCCCCCACCCCCACCCCCAACCCAACCACCCTTTCCAACACCCATATTCCTCCCGGGCGCTCATCGGGGAGATTACGCTTTACTCTCGTTGCCGTTCGCCTGGGGAGCCTCGTTGGGGACCGTCTTCACCTCGGCCGTGGCGTTCTTCACCTCCGTCTCGCCTTTGGCGTTATCATCCTTCACAGTTTTGCCGCTGTGGGGAGAGAGAAGTGAGGGAGAACCAGAAGGAGACAAGAAAAAAAAAAAACTCTGTTAACAGCGATCCACTAAGTCCCTCTCTCTCTCTCTCTCTCTCTCTCTCTCTCTCTCTCTCTCTCTCTCTCTCTCTCTCTCTCTCTCTCTCTGTCTCTCTCTCTCTCTCTCTCTCTCTCTGTCTCTGTCTCTCTCTCTCTCTCTCTCTCTCTCTCTCTCTCTCTCTCTCTCTCTCTCTCTGTCTCTCTGTCTCTCTCTCGGCTAAACTGTCTGCTCTGAGCTGCCTTTTGTGTCATTTTTCAAAGAAAGATGGGGAAGAAAAAACATGCAAGATGCTTTGAGGGAATTTGTTTTCCCTTCCTGGAACTGAATGCATTTCACACATAATGGGATCACGCTCACTATCCTAGCCAGACATCAAATAAGAGTACATGGATGTCACAGCTATTTTCGAGGAACAATGAGCGGCGATGTGGAATGAGACAGGGCCGGTACAGTAGGCACAATGCATGAAGGAATGAAAGACTGAGGCATAACCTACAACACAAACTACAATGCACAAGAGGATTACACGCCGTCTGGACTCGGCTGCAGCACAATGGGAATAGACTTTAAAGCCATTCTTCACTTAAGTCTAACATTGTCTGCTGTTAGCATATGTTCCCCCATTGGAATTGTATTGGAGCAATAAGCTGCTGCTGTTCTCGCTGCTGCTGCTTACGTTCGGAGAAAGTGGTGCAAAACAACACACTTTCACTGTGTGACGCACATCCACCCTCCTCTCCTGTCCTCTGCACGTGTTAACTCTCGAGTAGAGATTTGAATCAATACACTTCTGGTTGCTGCCGAACACATACAGGCTCTCGGAGGGTTTCACAAAGTCCGGGCAGGGACTGTCCTACATGCAGGATCCAGAAATACACCATGACCCCGACGTCAGGCGGAGAAACAGACCCAGTGTGTTCAGACGAGATGGGATCTTTGAAAACTTGGATTCTCTAATGTTTTAAAGTAAAATAATATGTGCATTGAAACGGTGACTTCTGAAAATGCTCATTACATCCCATGATAGTAAAATGTTATATTGATAGAAAATATAAAATCTGCCCTGACGGTGGGACCAGAGGGACGGCCATGGGCTTTTGAATGGAATTTCACATCACATTTGCTTGTGTATAAAGTTGAGACTTTTGCCTGATGGTGGAGCTAGAGGACAGATCACAGTGGGCTGGCTCATCCTCTGGGGAACAGGAATGCACCCAGTAGATTTCATTTCATTCAAAGAAAAATATTAGAGTGACTGAAGCTGTATGGTACCAAGTTACTGTGAACCTTTACTGGATATTTGATTCTAGGTCCTAGGTCCAAATTCCTGTGATGGGTTTTGCATAGAACACCATGTAAACCAGTTTCATCAACCAGTGGTGATTGGGGTTGATTTTCGGAGTCACGTAACCAATACTCTTTCTTGCTGCTCTAACTATCAGCCTTAAGTCAATAAACTCTACATCGTGAATGTTCGTTAAACTTCTAACTAATGAACTTTAACTTGGACATTATTCATGAACTATCCAGGCTATTGCCATAAAACAATTCAAAGTTCCACCAATTGAATTAAAATTGATTGAACCCTGTTTATAAAACACCTTTTGGAATGTGGTGTTTAGCAGCATCATAAAATGCACGTGTATATGTATAAGTATGAGTCTATAGTCAGTGAAATCTGTCTATAAAGTACATTTTGGGTCCTGAGGAGGAGCGGGTCACTCAGAAAAACCAATAAATCCACCAGAGGCATGAGCAGACTTCTCAGTGCCGGGATGTTGTGGAAGAATCATCACTTTAGATCAGAGGGAGAAGGAGACTTCAGCTCTGTCACAGAGTTATGAAGACAAATCCCTCCCATGACAAGTGTGGTTATATCAAGGTGATGCTGAGCTGACACGAGCTCTGCTTCCAACTAGCTCTCAACCCCCCATTCTTCATCACTGACATCTTCATCTCTGCCGGCCGTCCGAGGGAGGGAGGCTCGAGACGAAGGAGGGAGAGAGAGAGAGGGAGAGAGAGAACGAGGGAGCAGGAGAGGAGTAATTGTCAGCGAGCCTCTGTAATTCATCTTGTGTCTTAGCTCTCTCATTATCCTCACAGGCTGTTGGGAATCAGGAACATCTGCAAGCTCCTCGGGGCAAAATCCCCAAATAATAACCCTTTGTAGTTCCGGTGAAATAAAACAGGAATAAAAACAGAAAACCAGAGGTGTCTGAGAGGGATGCTGGGATTGTGTTGGGGCTTTTCACCATCTGCTATCACTTCATCAAAATTAAAAGAACGTGTTTAAATTACTTTCAAGTTCATTATTCTGAGTTTTTTTCTATTCTTTCAAGAAGCAAACAAGAATCTCCTTTTTTTTTTGTTGTGCAGCAGGACAGGAAGCTTTTTGAAACGTCTACTTTCTTGCCTTTGTTTAACGTCTTTCGTATTTGACAGCCTTAAGCACAACGATCCTTTAAAATGTTTCCAATATGCTACGATAGTCTACAAGAGGTCCTCATGTGACTACACCTGCAACGGGGATAAGGTGCGGATTAAATAAAATACATCATTCAACCGTCCCCACCATGATGCGGGAAGTGGTTGATCACAGAGACAGATATGAGTGAAAAAACGAAGAAGCTGATATGACAGGAAACGAACAAGCAGAGGGCGGAGGAGGTGGTGGTTGAAGACAAACATGCACTGGTGGCGTCCCACTGGAACATGTGGACAAATTCACCCTGAAATGTCCTGTCAGCGATCATACATCATACACCTTCGCTCATCCAGATCTTTTTTGTTTTGACTCAGAAGTTTATATTTTCCTGTGTTTTCCAGAACTTTTGCCTTGTGTCAATAAAAAGGTGGGTGTTTGTAAAAAAAAGAAATAAATAAACTATCACTGGAGAATCTGGGGCTTGTCAACAATCAAAGCTTCCTTTTCAAACTGCGACTAGATTTCCGTCTGCATTCATTCAGGTATAATGATGCCGCTCTCGGCAGACACACTGGATCTTCTCCCACAATATTTATCTATTGAGCAGTTGTGCCGAGCCCACACACAAACATATATTTACTGAGGGATCAGACAACAGTGTGGAAATCTAAAGGCAGCTGTGCAGAAGCACTGATGAAAAGGTCTGAGGGGCCGACATGTTTTCTTCTCATTTTCACGTTGTATGTGAAGATGAAAGAGGAAGACGAGTGTTTGCAGGTTTTCAGTTTGTGATTTTTGTGTTCAGGTAACGTTCAGGTCTCGATGTAAAATGAAAGGTCAATCTGCACGTTTTGGTAAATTAGAACCTGCCTGTTACTTACATATATTAATATTAATGTGTCTGACTGGTGGATGATTCTGCATGTGGGCGTCTGACACCAAAACCACTGCATTTACATTCCAGGGTGAATTTTCCTTTCGACACGGTTCATTGGGATGCCACGAGAATCGAGGGTGACAGGTGGAGGGATGTGAAAATGAAAGTGTTCATACTCATGTTGAGCTGTCGTGGTCGAGTCTGTGCACGGGGCATTGGGGGGGTCCTTGCTCGGGCCGTCTACCTGTAAGTCCTTACTGCTGTCGGGGGCTTTGACTGGCTCGCTCTGGCTCTGTGGGCCATCGGCGTTAGCGGAGGGCGAGCTGACTGCCTCTGAGGCGGCGGGTGTTGGGTTGGAGGAGGGGGGGACTTTAGGGGTGTCGCTCAGGTCGACCAGGGGCCCGACATCAGGCTGGGTGTTAGCTTTAAGAGAACCGGACTGGGCAACGGGGCTGTTTTTTGGAGGGGCGGCTTTGGTCGGGCTGGAGGCGCTGGTGGTTATCGTGGTGCTCTCGCTAGCAGGGCTGCTGTGTGCCGTGCTAAAGCTCTCGGTAACTGAGTTAGTGGCAGTGGCGGGGAGCAAGTTTGCCACCGGGGGGGTGGTGTCGGCAGCAGCGGCGGGCCTGTGTGGTGGGGGTGGGGGAGGGAGGGAGGAAGCAGAGAGCCACCAGAAAAGAAAGAAAAAAGGACAGTGAGAGAAATAAAGGGGGGTAGAGGGAGAGTGCACGTCATAAACAAGGCAGAGTGAGTGCTACAGTGCTGCAGGGAGAAAGAAAAATCTACACAATCGGAAGGTTAGCAACAGAATACTTGTGAGGGGGGGGGGGGCGAACAAAATAACACAACAATAAAGTACACAAAGAAAGCAGCACTTTCAGGAGTAGGAGGCTAAAATTAAAAAGGAGCCGGGAGAAGGTGGCGATCGTTGGTCCGACTCCATCTGAACGGGTTGAATTCAGACGGGATTTGACTTTGCTCAACTTTAAGTCAAAGAATCATCATCATGTAAAGTGGTTGTTTGATTGCAATTATAATATTTGTTGTTTTTTAAGAGAGTTAGAGTCTCAGCCTTAAAGGAAATGATTCAATATAACTGAATAGTCTGTTTGTTGGTTTGTTTGTTTGTGAATAAGAATATGTGAAAACTACTGAACGGATTTCCTCGAAACTTCGTGGAAGGATGGATCATCGGCCAAAAATGAACCCATTACATTTTGGGATGGAACAAGGAATAATCTTCCACTTTCTTTTGGAATAATTCATGGATCTTGATGAAAAGAATCAGGCATATATAGAGAAGTATTATCTATGAGTGTGTGTAATTTGGTGCAGCTTGTTTGAATTGAAGGGGACCGTTGGACCGTGGCGGAGGTGTGTGTATTTAAGATATGATATGAAGATATGAAGACCCGAGGCTATTGAATATTAACAGGTATTAATATGTCTTGTATTATACAGTATAAGCAGTTTTATGGTTTAATATATTCCACATCATACACAGAGATGGGATTTGCAAGTAAAATAGAATCAGTACTATCCTGACTTTACTTCTTTCTACTACTTCAAGGTTTACATTTGTACATGTTCACCAATCCAATGATTTTGGTCCTTGCAGAGATCTAAGTCTGTGTGAACCCTGTAGAATGTGGGCGTGGTTCTGGTTCCTGTTGGACTCACTCAGGTTCTGTCAGAGGCGTGGTCTCGTTGGGCTCTGTGGGAGCCCCCCCCTCTTGGTTCGGGCGGTTTTCTTCCTCCGTTCTCACCTCGACGATCGGCTCCTTGGACTCATCCTTCCTGTCGGTTGAAATGGAAACTGACAATTAGCGACTTCACACGCTCACTTTTCCTATTACTGTCAAACAGTGTCAGATCATAGACTCGTGTTCGGTCAAACAAGAAGCTCGTGTTATCGCACACTAACAGTGACACCTCTGTGCCCCCCCCCCACCCCACCCATGAGATATAAACAAATCTATTTAAAGAATCACTGGTGATCAGTAGCAACGCAAAACTGATTTGATTTGTTGCCGAGTAGAAACATGTAAACACACTGATTCACTCCTTTGAGCCGTCAAACGCTCTCTCATTCTTTCATTCCAGCGTGTGAACATCCTCCACCTGCATCCACCTGCAGGCTCTGATTGTAGCCCCCCCCCGGGGGCTCTTCTGTTATCGTCACGCCGCTCTGCGACTGAGCGGCGCTTTCAAGTGATCGCGAGCAGTGGCTGACATGTTTAGATCTGAGGCGAGATATCAACTCGGTGCACGTCACGGCTCGCTCTCAATAAATCTGTTTCATCCAAGCGGTTTGGTTTAAATATTTATTTTGTTGTGCTGCGTTCTGAAGCGCGTGATGACAGACGGCTCCGTGTGTTGAACTGAATCTCTGATCAAACAAAGGCCAAACATGCTAAAACATAATTTAAACACAAATAGACACTTACAGTGGTAATGTTAAATACAGCGCTGCATATTTTACTGTTCATATTCAACATGCACTTTAAAGATGTAATATGGCTTCAGGAAATGCAGCGTTTGAAATCTGGTCGTATACGAATCATCAGCCACAAACCTCCAACAAACACAACAACCCTACACATGATGCTCTGGTTCTGATAGTAGACATATAAGAGGACAGGAGGTTTTATCTTACCCTGAATTATTTTTGTTATCATAGAAAAAGATTTGCGCCTTAAACTAGTTTCATCTAAAAGCAGGAGGGAGAAGTGAGGGAGATAAAAGCTGCTCCACGTTAATATTTCTGCATCACCGTCAGTATCATCAAAATTATCTAGAAGAAATTGTGAAGGGGAAACTTTTTTTTCTCACAACACAAAACATGGTCAATCGTTGTGTTCCCGGTGAAAAATAAATCATCTTTATCTGCTTCCATTGTAGTTCAACATCTGGGGAAATAGGCTTGTTTGTCCCAAACCCTCAGTCAGAAAACTGATATTTCAAAGTAAAAGGTACACGATGTATTAACTTCTAACTCCCAGCACCGTTAGTGCAGACGCACATTCAGGATGTTATTATCTCACAGTTTTTCACTATATCCAAGAATCAGGAGAATCTCGACAGGACTTCTCGATGCTCGGTGCAATCTGTTGTTGGGCGAGAACAGTTCTAACAAACCTCTCCCTGTGTCGTATTATGACATTTCTATTTCTACAAGTTTATTAAATGTAAATTCTAAACTGATGAAGGTAGTTTTTCTGTGACTTCCAGCAAACCGGAACAAATCCAACAAATAAAAACGTTCTCATCAGACGCCGCTCTTTCAAACGGCTTATTTAAAGATTTGTATGTATTTTATTATATTCTTATTATCTGTTCACACTTCCAGCAGAAACAGAGGGACACCAGCATTAATTTGAAGTTTCTGTTCATCTGTATTTGCTCAACTTTGCTCTCCACCATCTCCTGAGAGTGAATATTTGTTCTGTGCATCATTTTAATTCAGCTTGTGATGATTCTCTCTGTGTTTGTCGCTGTGAGCCATGTTTTCACTGTGCACGGAGCAACATGATCTATTGATAATATAAATTATATTAATCACTGCAGCTTTAAACAATCACAATGTGTCCTACACAGTTGTGGGACGGACTTACGTGAATGCGGCCTTGCCCTCCTCGATGTCCTTGCTCTTGGCCCCGGGGCCGGCCTTCCCGCAGAAGTTCACAGCGATGCACATGAGGAGTCCGCACTTGTTGAGGAAGTAGCAGGTGACGTCGACGCCCACCAGCAGCAGGAAGAAGATGACGATGAGGATGCCCACGATGGCTCCGGTGCCGAGGCCCGAGACGCTGTCCGTGGCGTCTGGAGGACACGGACGGGGGAGAGGGGGGAGACACAAGCAAACCAGGCGAGAAAAAGAAAAGGGGGAGAGGAGTTGGAAAGAGGGTTTAACATGAAGGAAAGGGGGATAGAGAGAAAGTTAGGAGGAGAGAGGGAGAGAGATGATGAGGAATGCAGTCAAGCTTTTAATAAACTGCTTCAGGTTGTCAGGACCTCAAGTGTGTGGCTCTTTTCTCAGGGAATTTAGAGCATGTCAGCGCCACATGGGAACTAACAATCTAAACACAATAAAACCTTCATTTGTTCACTTTCATTATCACAACTTTACGTTTATTGTTGAAAGTGGACGTGGCCGACACACTTGAGACGTTCAATTTCACACACAAGTGCAGGATTTCATCTGACATCTACGGTTCTATATAAGTTTATTAAATAAGAGGAGGGTGATATTAGCACTTTTACTACATACAAACACATTTAATTAAATTTTTCGTCCTAAAAATTGTAATGCCAATGCGTAGCCCTTTGACCACTAACATGTCAGATATGACAAATATGTCTTCAGTGGTTGTTTTCGGGAATTTTTTCGCCGGAGAATCCCCACAGTAATTTGTCAAAGTCATTGTCTCCTCGAAATTATGGTTATAAACCAGTTTATGGCCTTTGTGGTTGGGGTGTTGTTGCAAATTAGTAGTTTATAAAAGTAATTTGTGGGAGACGGGGGGGTTACATCATCTGCAAAGTATGTGACAAACAATATATTCATAGACACTGGTGGTGGTGAAACTGCTTAGATGGTTAATCAAGTCATTTTTTAAATATTAAAAAGTCCAAAGAGTTATTTTATGTATGATTGATGTATTTCTTGAATATTAAATGTCAGATTTAACACTCTGAGCTATTTCACTTATTTGGAAACTTTGCGAAAGTCTTGCAAACATCCACTTTCTTACCCATGATGCTCAGAGGCAGACGACTGGAACAAACAGAACAATTAGCCACCAAGAAACGTAGCACAGAAAAAAAACTGGATTGTTTCTTTGACATTAACAGATGTCATGTGGCTCATTATCCAGCTTTTCAACTTCAGAACGTTCCAAATCAATTTCTCTCTCAGCTGCTCCCAGAAAAACATGAAGGTTAAACTGGTTTATCCGAGCAGCTGTTTATCTTCTTTTTTTTAATTTCCACTTTGAGGGGCAAAGTGCAAATGCAGGTTATTTTCCTCACACACGCATTATTCTACATAAACTAATGCACATTGCAGTTTATTGTCAGGATGGAATAAACAGGATTTGGGGGTCGATGGCGGTTTCAGGCTTTGCGGCTTTGCATTTCAAGAACGGCGTCTTCAGCGCTCATCGCTCGTTCAGGCATTTGATGAGATTATTTATAAATCCAGACTGATAATTGATCGCCAGACTTCCATCTTGGCGTGTGAGCTGTATGTGCATTTTAGCAGGAAAACAAACAAACAAACAAAAACCAGATCTATAGGATGTTTTGGTGACCTGGGTCAGGGTCTGAATTTCGATGAATGGTTCATTGCAGTCGATGAGAAACATGTTGATGTCTGATTTGACATCAAATGGGGTCAAAACACAAGCTACTTACCGAAATACTTCAAACAGGAAAGTACACAATGACTCACAGAGCTCAGTGGATGTGCATTAAAATGTGACCCTGACAAAGATGGTGCTGTAGAATCATCTCAGTAGAAGGAGCAGTAATATGTTTGCAACACGTCTGTGTCAGATTCATTAATGCTCTTTACATACTTAGTTTTTTGTTGTTGTGACTTGCACATGAGAAACCCGTTAAACGTTATATACCCATAGTCTGTATATGAAGATGGACGCCATGAAAAGGTGTCCCCCTGGTGTCTGCATGGCTGCTGTGTGCAATCATAAACACCACCTCCTCCAGGTTAGCAACTGGGACATGGACCAAACTCAAATGTCAAGAGTACACGTCGGTTACATTTTTCTAAAAGATGGATTAAAGAAATGAGCATTAGCATGTTCATATCTTGGCCCTTTCTGTGTTGTAATGTTAACTTTAACCCAACCTCAGGTTATTTACATCCCACCATCAATTTTTCATTGGTCCCGTTCATGTGACATATTTACCACCGACATAAAACTCCCCCGACTTTACAAGTTGACAAGCAGCGCCTGAACGCACCATTAAACTTGTGACTGACACGGACCCACAATCCTCTGGGGCTCTGAGGTGAGCACGGTGATCGTGGCCTTGCAGCACATGGCGTTTTTTAAAAAACCTCGTGGTTGCAGGATTTCACAATGAACGATAACGATTAGTTTTGTTTGTGTTTGCCTCTCTTGAATGACAGATTCATTTTTAAGTGAACACGCAGTCTAGACGTTTAATTTCAATTCAGCGTTTTATTTTGGCCTTTTTGTTGCAACGCAGTCCTTCATTTTCCCTGATGGCTGTAATCAGAGCAGCAGGAGGAGTGGGGCCAGCCGGGTGTATTTATACTCGGGTGACGAAAGTGAAGCAGTCAACACTTGTTTTTTCCCTCTGCCCGTTGCTTCATTTGCATTTTAACAGGAACAATAAATCATGTGGCGTGTTTTCAGGGCTCCGGGAGGGGGGTTGGTGTCGAGGGTGTTGTCACCGAGTGCTCACTGAGAGAGAACGCACAAATCTATGTGTCAGGATGGACTACACAAACATTTCTCTTTACAGGCCTGTCAGGTACAGTACTGAGCACCCCCACCCCCCCCCCCCTCCCCACAGGAGCGCTGATAACAGGGCGCATGTGATAAGCCTCAATTTCACTGGGAAACCACACAATCCCAGGAAAATCAATAAGTGGTTACTGTCCAGGCTGCACAGACGATCTGCCACATTCAACGCGGCGGCCCGCTGATGAAAGACCTTCATATTGGCAGTTAATTTACATTTCATTAGAACCCTGAGGGATGCTTCCAAACAGCCGCTGTTGACTAAGATGCGTAAGATAAACTAAACGCATGCAGACTTTCAGTTAACCTCTCAAAATCCACCTGATCCATTGATGGCTCTATTTTTTTTTTACTGGACTCATAATTGTCATTTTATCTTCATTCTCATTAAGTAAATCAGGATTTTAAATATGTTTAATATGTCAGGATGAACTTGAGGGAGAGGTGATGATTGGTGCGTGAATGAATCTGCTCATCAGGCTGCAGGTGGAGAGTTAAAGGTATTTCAGCACAGAGACGCAAAAACATAAGATTGTCCATGCAACAAAGTGCAGAGAGGAGAAGAAGGATCTGTAAATTGCACAGATCAAAAAAGCTCAACATTCACACTATAGAGGAGCAAATTGGCGTTCACCCATCTACAGAGGAAGAAGGGGGTGTGAGGACTCTTATCCTCGACACTGATCTGACTCGAGGTGTCGAACAGGCCACACACGTGTCAGAAAGGAGAAACTCTGACTCTAGGAGCTGCAGCATCATCTCACTGCTGCTCTGTATCACATCCTCTGTGTCTCTGTAACACACGAAGCGACTCTGACCTGTCGCAGACATGATCGTCACATTAAAGGATCACAACTGTCACTGAATCTGAGCCGGTACAATGATGATGGTTCCGCATTTTACACGACTCTAACTATACAAACTATGCACTGTATACAAATTCATTTGTATACAGTGTCATTTAATCACTGTGTGTCTTTAAGGTTAAAAATAAAGTAATTTACACTAACTACAATGATGGAATATATTATATATTTATTTAATCAGCTAAAATCGAGGTTATCGTATCTGTTTACCTGATTTGAATTCATTTCTTAGCATCCCGTCTTTAAAGCACTTTGAATAACGTTTGATCTGATTAAAGTGTGCCATATAAATAAGAGATTGACAGAAGAATCCAATCTGTGAGTCACTTCTCCATTTTCTCTCCACGTCATTATGGTGAAAAAAACATCTTTAATGTGCACATGTCAATAATGTACCTTGCAATTCCTATTTTAGATGGTTAACATCTGCAAATTATATCTCACTATTTCTAACTCTATATACTTTTTCTATTTCCATTATTTCTATACTCTGTTCTGTTTTCTTTGGGCATTGCCATAAAGTTTCTTCACTAATCCCCATGTGTGCGTCGGAGCTCGACCACAGTGTGGCGCTGCTCCACCAATAAAGACCACAGCCTTCAGCTTGTTTTTTTGGCACGAGGAAGCAGGAGTGATGCCGACAACTGATTCAGTCTCTGACTGATTAAGATCTCTGTCGAGTCTTCATGCAGGAGGAAGCGTGTGAGTGTGTGTGTAGTGTGTGTAGTGTGTGTGTAGTGCTGCAGACACTTAAATGAATATTTCAGTTACTAGAGAGGCAACAGGCATTAAAAACTGATGTGTATACTGGCCTGAAAAATATATATACTGCCAACTCATTTTCATAGAGCGTGAGGGGTGAAAAGTGGAGGCATTAGGAAAATGTTTTACTTATAGTTTTTAAAATATATTCATATACTGAATTGAATATGCAGTGAGACGATAGTGAGACAGAGATGATAAATTGAGCCTTTTCCTGATTGTTTTATGCCTTTTGATTCAGTCAGAATTAGAATCTGAAATGTGATCATTTGAAAAACAAGCACAACATGAAGTTTTCTACAATAATTGGTGAAGTTGTTGAAATGACAAAGATAAAGGACACAAGAGAGAGAGGAAGAACTTTTGTAGATTATAGATGCAAAATAAATTGTCTCTTAATTTCCCTAAATTTCTGCTGATTCCATCGTAACTTCTATCCAAGTGTAAAATAGCCCTGAAAAGACTTTGAGACGCCGCTGTGCATCTCATTTATCGCATCCAGCTGACAGACTAAAAAACGTTGCAGCTCCTCTGGTGCTCTGCATGCAGAGGGGGGGACTGCACCATTCGCCTCGGGGGGGAAGAGGAATATTCTGTTTATATGCAGCGCAGGTCTGATGCAAACATTTATACAAAGCTTCTGATTAGTAGAAATGAAAAGCACTTAGCTCTGATCAGCGGCGGCATTACTCACTGAGCACTGATGAACACCGGGAGGGACCGACGGGTGACAAAGAGCACCTCGGGGGGGTTGTAAACTCTTATTATCTGTGTGACAGAGCCTAGTGGAGATGGAGCGGCGCTGCCAGGGGTAATAAAGCGAAGGAATACGAGTCTGGCTTTTGATCCCGGCCCGGGAAATAAGGAAGGTTAGAAGGTCACGGCTGAGAGATGAAAACTGCACAGAAGAAACTATCACAAGAAAAAATATATATATATCTACGGGTACTTTATCTTTGTCTGTCTCTTCATTCCTCTTTGGGTAAACAGGTCATTCTACCTTCAGGTGTGTGAGGTCGAAGTGAGAGAGCGAGTTGCACAGTGCTTCCACATCCTGTGCCATGTGCAAAGAGCCTCTCGAGCCTCCTTCACCTCGGCCCCTGCTCTGAAGGGCCCCCTCAAAGTTTACACATCAGGCGGAGGGACCTTTGACATTTGCTTATTTTGGAAGTGAAGTGCACTTTGCACTTCTGCTCTTCAAGTAGACAACATCGCCGATAACTGACAACAAGTACAACCTCTTCTTCTTTGTGAACAACAGAACCACGTTGTATTTCAACACGTCGGGGAAATTCAAGAGCTGCCCTCGGATGTTAACATCTGCACCGAGCCATTCGGAGAAACTCGTAGCTGTGATTCTAAATAAAGTCGTATTAAGTGGTTTAAAAACACATCGTGTTTGGTGCTTGGCCTTTAAATAAATCTACAGTATCGATCACATGATGTTTTCATTATCACTAAAAAGAGAGAAATCACCATCTGTCTGATTACTTGAAATGTATCAATGCTTTATTGATTCTCTCACATTGAAGCGATCATGTCTGAATGAAGGTGACGTGAGGTGAGTGTTGCCTTCCTCCACACCCCTACTGGTTAATGGCTGTAACTGCAATTCAAAAGTTTGGATTTAATGTTCTAGCGTTACATTTTAGAAGCATGTCCAGCGTTCCTTTGTTTTAGAAAATCACCACTTTCTTTAAAAAGTAAAATAATCTTGACTAGAATTTAGATTTCAGTTTTAAAAGAAATTGTTCACGTGCTGTAGAATTGCGAAGCCTCTTCTCGACAGACTCTGTTTAACCATTTGCTGGGTTTTTCCCTCAGAATGCAACCTGCGTCTTCTTCTTCAGTTCGGCTGTCGCCAGGATTCTAACCTTCTAATGGCCGTCTGTGTTTAACAGTCACGTGTGAGCGGTGGTGTAATGCAACACTGAATGCAGAATACAGACGCTGTGTGAAGGCTGCAGAGGAAAGACAGAAGCTAAACTTGGCCACCACTTTAAAACAGCTAAAAAGCTATTACTCAGTGAAACATTTTAATAAAGACTACATTTTTATGGAATTTCACTGTTCAATGTACTTACAAAAATGTCTCAGAGAATTAAAATAAATGTCACATAATTGAAAATGAATTATTTTTAATGTTTTTAACAGCTGTTGCACGTCAGCGTTGTCTTTTTTTTTTAGACATTTCTCTGCTTCCAGGTAAAAAGAGAACAATGAACCGTCAAAATAACAGCTGATTTCTTGCGTTTCTCAGTGTGAAAAGAGTATGTACACGGTCACAAAAACATGATTAGTTTCTCTGCACAACCTTCGGAACCTCTCTCTTCTGACAAGGCGGTTACATAACAATGTATTTGAACGTGAGCATAATATGTAATATTGACGAGTAATAAAGTCTCCTGAAAAAAACGAGTACTCTGACCATAATCAATACTACATTTCTCTGCAAATGTTTTTCCCTCCGCATCTTTGTCCAGCAGGATTTCTCAAGCTTGTATCCCCCCCCCCTCCCCAAAAACACAAAAAACATAATAAAACAGAAATTAGGCACGGCATTTGCACTCAACGCTTGAGTTACCACATTCATAATGCTCGACTGGGGGAAGTTGGAAGCAGCTGCATAAGCACATTCATGAACACCGGATCATGCCTCGTGTCGGCTCTCATGCACTTGTCATGCTTGTATGTCGTCCGTGACATAAGATCAGAATGGCGTGTGTCTGTTTGTTAGGCAATAAATTCCAAAATAAAAGTCTCTTTGCGATTGCCGTTCCTGGTTAGGACACCGTGGACACGTGATTAAACGGTGTCGGGTAATTATTTTTTGATTTTATCTCCCCTCTTGAGATCACATTAAGGCATTATGAATGTGCTAACTGTATCTAAAACAAAGCAGCAACACTCTGTTCACACTGTATCTCAGAGGAAGCACCCATGTCCGTCGTGTAACGATGACAAAACCCTCTAAACGTGTCCCTCTCTGGATCTATTCATTGTGTAGACATGAACAAAAAAAAATTATATGAAAACGAATATTAACAGAGTCTAAACCCCCAGAAGTTGAGAATAATACAAGTACTGAGCACCCTGTAATAACATCATGAAACCAATATCGCAACTCTTCGTCCAAGGACGCTGGAAGGAGGGGTGCTGAGGGGGCTGCAGCAGCCCCTACAGGCCAGGGGCTGTAACTACAAGGCAAAACCTTTAACGACACAAATCAATAAGAGATTTAATCTTCTACACAACTATTTTGATGGTAGCATAGAAGTAGGCCTAACAAATTCAATTTAATGTTTTCATCTGTGCCGTGTGGACGTGCTAATCAAGCAGTGGTTGACCCGTTAAGGCTAAAAATGTAAATGGTTATTTTCTCTGGGAGCTTGACTTCCAGATGTTGCACCAATTGTTTCTGGGTGTCCCCTCCACAGCAAAAAAATCATGGTACGCCATTTTATTTATAATATTTGATTTCAGAATATTCTGTGTATTTTCTGTTCGGCCTGATGCACAAATGTAGAATGTGGCCCAAATAACGTTAGCGTGAGCTGAGAGGATCACAGATTTTAGTGGCCGCCTGTTGTCGTGTAAAATCTCCTAAAACTGGTATAAAATGTTGCGGGCCATTCAAATTAACAGTAAAAACCAATGAATGCATTATATATTCTCTCAGCACCCTCAACTCTGAGTCACCTCCAGCGTCCCTGTCTTCATCGTTTTTTTTAATCTTGTGTGTGGCTGCACAAGGGTCAAAAAGGCATAGAAAGCAAAGGGGTCCGGGCCCAAAGATTTCACCGGCTCAGACTATCCTCTTTCTCCTTGAACAAAATCAGTTTATGAGAGCCAGTGCACAGTGAGCATGGACAGCAGGAGAGCTGCCAGACTGGACGTCACACACTGGCAACCGAGGGTAGCTGAGGTTATCGATCAACAATACACACATACATACATTTTTGGAGTGAGAGGCACAGCAATAAGGTGTGACAAGAAAACCAAAATAATACCAAAGGCACAAACAGAGAAAGGAATTCGTGTGTATGACAATGTCATGGTCCACAGGTGCCCAAGAAGATCACACATGAAGACAGGAAGAGGACGAGGAGGAAAGAGGAAGCAGGAGAAAAGAGGGGAAAGAGGGAGAGAGATA
Organism: Hippoglossus stenolepis; assembly: GCF_022539355.2. Taxonomy (NCBI): domain Eukaryota; kingdom Metazoa; phylum Chordata; class Actinopteri; order Pleuronectiformes; family Pleuronectidae; genus Hippoglossus; species Hippoglossus stenolepis. The sequence goes on from NC_061497.1 coordinate 20,493,219, forward strand.
GAAAAATAGGTCAGAAATACAGAAATACAAGTCTGAAAAGGCTATTAGAGACTCAACCGAGGAATACAAAAACAAAGGAAATCCAAGTTAGAGGATCAAAGCAAAAAAGAAAGTCGTAGCATGTTAGTAGCACGGCAAATGACACACGGTGCGTGGCAGGCATGGGTGGAAGGTCACAGAAATGAAGGTAATGGGGGATGACAGGAGAAAGGAGGACGTTTTTCAGACACGCGCCGTGGTCCGGCCTCCGCGGTCGAACGTTTCATGTAAACAAGGGGAGCTCGGGAATCAGTCATGGCGCCGGTCACCGGCAGAGTTTAGAGATAGATGACAACCTGGATGCGAGTGCACATCCACAACGAGTCAAGCTATTCTCTCTGGTTTGTAATGACCAGTGGTGTAATGAAAGGTCAATGCAAGTGCGTGCTTACTTGCCACCGACGTGTAAACCTGATCCAAAGGCCTCATTAACTCTCCCACCAGCTCATTACTGTGGACACAGTAGGATGTTTAAGATTTTGTTATGTGAGGTTTTTTTTGGAAGCTGGAGCCAAAGCCTGGAATACCGACTTGTACAAAAAAATGTATAATTTCAATTTCCAATTAGCAGCTCCCCCAATAAGCCTGTGGAGTAATGACGCCGCCGCGGCATCAGATACTGACCTGCTGTGCAAACGCAGGAGCATCACAGAGACGTGTTCATACAGAGGAATTAGTTGATTTTTTTGTAAAATACTTTCAGCGACTTTGCAGACACACTCATCAGAGATGTTTCCTCATTACGCTTATCAAAGAGTAATCTGAGCGTCATTATGTTTCTATCAAAACACACTTGATGTCGCAAATCGCCGGAATATAAATGACCTTTCCTAAGGAAACGAGGTTGGAGGAAACAAGAAATTGGCGAAAAGACACACGTTGAATAAAGATGGAGTCCAAAGAGTGTGGCAGCGGTTTTGTGGTAAATAGAGAGGAAACTATTATTTCGATGGGTTTTCTTCATTTGTAGAAGAACAATATTCCCAGTGGAGACACTTCTTCAGCTGCTGTTACACCACTGGTCATGACAGGGAGAACGCAAAACCATGCAAAACCACACAGCCAAAAACAGAAGCTGGTTATGAGGGGGGGGTCAAGTAAATGACATGGATGATCTCATGTTATTCAGAAAAAACTGCAGAGAGTTAATGGCTGTTTTTTCAGTCGTTTTAATCCAACGTCAACCTTAGCTGGGGAGATTTGGATGGATCAGCTCTCGACACCTGCCACGTTTTGTGTCATGTTCACTTTCAACGATTCTGTTTGCAAGATAATTGTGATGTTTTTCATTCTCCCCCACAGCTGGGCAGCATTTTTTACTTCATGCAAGTCTGAGGCGTGTAAATGCTGCACAGCTGAATCTGCAGGGTGAGGAAATGACACCGAGCCAATTGAAATAAAGGTTTTGGACACAACAGATTCAACTGATCTTATTTTCCTAAGTAGCTTAAAGCAACACTATGCAACATTTTCACCTTAAAATAGGTTTATTTCCCATTTTTCTTGCACTATTGCTGAGCTGGTACAATCTGACTGATAGCTGCAGCTTCAATTGTGAGAATCAGGTCCAGCAGGTTGAAGAGTTGAACTGTAGAGCGGTTAAAAAGACTCAGAAGTCATTAAAAACCAGAGTTTATCTCCAATATTCAGCAGGAGACTTTTAAAAATATGAAGAATTCTAACGAGAGTTTGGTGGATTTGTTCTCTTCGGGTTCAGGGAGCCTGGGATCATGGGTAATATCTGCCGTTCAGTGAGCGGGGCTTTGCAGCCAGAAAGTTACATAGTGTTGCTTTAACACTGTTTTCAGAGACTCTAAAATGCTTTCAATTCACTTTGATCGATATGTTTCTTTGGCGTTCTGCTGCCTGAGCAAGTATTTGGAAAAATGAAAAAGGAGGAAAACAAGCAGACAGATTGAAACTCAACCTCGAATCAACGCTGCATTCACAACGTGCGTCACTGCGCCGATTTGGCGGATTGGAGCCAGTATAATTGTTTACAACGGAGCAGCTGTTTTAGGGCCGACGTTACCGAAAACAGCTGTGAAACCTCAAATCAAATGCAGATGTTGGAGCTAAAAATAAACCTCAGCAATTTCCCAGGTGCATCGAAGTGAGGAGAAAACAAACGGCAGCAACTTGGAAGAAATATCCCCAAATAATACTGAATAAAAAAAAAGCACTAAATGAAAGTATTTATGGGAATCAAAGGAGGACTGACTTGGACGAAGCTCATGTGAACTTCAGCTCTGGTTGAATAATGAGTGATCCAAACCTCCCACTGCTATGTGGCTGTAGCCCAGCAAGCGAAAAACAGAAAATAACTGGTTTCTTTATGTGCCATGCACTGGCAGCCAATGCCTTTTTTAAGGGTCTCCGGTAAACAACAGACAAAATTAATCCAGCTGGAAGTGGCACCATGCAGAGAGAGTACGGGCTGCGTCCCCGCCGAACCAGACCACAAACACACACACACACGCACACATAGTGCATGTTGTGGTCGGTCAGACCCCTGAACCGTGAGACCCCAATAAAACCAGGGGGTGGAAGAGAAAGATAGAGGCAGAGAGACGATAGAAAAATAAAAAACAATGAGGGGAAACAATGAGTGAGACAAACAGGGAGTTAGAAAAATACTATTTGTAAAGTTAACGCTTAATACTAATACTATACTAAATCTTCCTATTTACTATAAATTAAGTTTGAATTTTGAAAAACTTAAATGATAAAATCCTAATTAAACTATCGGTTTTATTCAATTTTCAGGAAAAGGTTTAGTGACGTTACAAATCAAGTGAGAAGTAGGGGTCACTTCTTTTTCTTTCTGTGGAGTCGCCCTCTAATGGTCATTTGTGAGAATACAGCTTTCCGGCATTGGCTTCACTTTCCAGACCCAGAAGCTGAAGATGTCTTTTCTATATTTTTTCTTATTGTCAACAGGAAGTCAGATTGTGTTTGTCTGGTTCTTCTGTGGCTCTAATCCCCAAACTGTTGAGGTTGTAAATGTTTAGCAACAAGTACAAAAAAAACAAACACATGTACTTTCCTTTTTTAAAAAGGCGACAACTAATCTGTGGAAAACAGCTGGGTGCTGCAGTGTTTAGCATGAATTATTCAAACAGGAGTAAAGAGAGCTGGTTTTTTGTTGAGGACTATTTTCAGCCGCAGATTAGTTTTGGGATTTAGGGCTATTATCATGGTATTGTGAGAATTACCAGCTTCATTTATTTTTCTGTCGTTTTTCTCAGTTATTGTAAGTGTAGTTTATTCTAGGGTTTCCGTGCCCTGGAAACACACATGTGATGTACTTGTTGAGCAAATGAGCCTTTCTGAAATGTCTCATTTATAAAACTTTGTCCGACACATGCAGATATGAAATCTGTGCTTTCTCAGGCATATGCAACTCTTCATGGTCTTTAAATGAAGTATTATGGGTCAGTGCTTTGTTTTAAAGACACAAGATAAAGTAAACAACATGTTATTCCACTTGTATTAAATAATAATTCATTCTTACTTGTTGTGTCTGACATTCAGGATACTTATTTTATATATTTAAGTCATTTTACAGATTCTTCTATGTTCACTCAATTTGAAAGGAAACACGGTTGAGAGCGATTGAGATCTCGTTTGTGCAGAAAGGAAACTGAAGGTGAGGATGGAGGAGAGGGGAACACTTTATATATTAAAGCACACTTATTCATTATTACACTTCCTGCCGGGTGCTGGAGAACAAAAGCCCCAGTGGTTCTGTTTTGATTTCGTTTCATTACCAGTACTTTATTCTAAACTAAAAGAAAATTAAACCTCTTGAGTGCTCCATTATTAAAGGAGACACTTGTACCGACTTTGTTCTTGTACCACAGAGTGGGAATAGAGGATCTCAATAGACCTCCGTGTTGTGTCCAACATGTAACTCTTCACTGAAGAAGACGAGGTGTTGATTGTTGTAGGTGTGAGCTTCAATGGACTGAGTGTGAAGTGTGGAGAGGAGGCTACAATACAATAAGGAACCAGTTTGGCTAGTAGTGAATTAGTTATGAGCAAGACCTCATTTTAGAATATATTCTAAGTTATAAAGATTTTATTTAGAGTTATTTGGATGTTATTGACAGTTGCTGTTTTGTCTTTTGTTGCGTAAGAATATATTTGTTAAGTGTATTCAGGGATTCTACATTATCAGGCCCATACAAAGTAGTATGGTTTTCCAATATATATGAAAAATTATTTCCAAACTGACTATCAATAACAAGTTATTAGGAGGTTATTCTCTGGTTTAATGTCCTATTGGTTGAAGAATATAGTTGTGCAGAATACAACATTAATAAGCAACTAGTCAATGGTGAAAACATAATAAAAAGTGTGACAGAGGAAAGACAGGATGAGACAGAGAGAAAAACCTATTTCCTAATGGAAGATAAAAAAGAGATGAATCCACCTCTTCCATGGGTCTGGCATAGTGCGACGGGGAGGCAGCCCAAGTTAAAACGTGCACCTCACACACAGCAACAGAACAAAGACGGACCGTGACCACCTGAGTAGTGTTTGGTGTCGACTGGACAAAATGCTCCGGGTCTGACTGGTTTCTGCTCTGACTGAACCTGGAGCAGTGGAAACCTGCTTGAAGAAGCTGAGTGACGAGCAGAATGAGTTTTATCTAAAAACACAGCAACTCCGCCGCTGCTCCTCATATGGATGCTTTATAGCTGTTGTTGAGCTAGTGCACACTGGTATCTTGGATTTTGTGAAGTGAGCACAAGTTTAAATGCGAATAAAGGATGTTGTGCTAGTAAAAAAACTGAAATGTATTTCTCCAATAGGAAAAGGAGAGACACAGGTGCTGTATCTGCTATGAACACATGTGCACTTTCCTCTGAATGTGTTGTTAAAAGTGTGTTCAAGTTTTTTAAGAGCTGCTGAGAGTCGAGAGTTTCCACCCTTTATTGCAGGATTATGCAGAAACTACTGGACAGACACAATAAAACTTTTTGGAAGGATGTGTGATGGATCAGGGAAGATTCCCCTAAACTTTGGCGACAATCTGGATCAGCAAGCAGATCAAGATTTTTTTAAATGTCTAAACATCTGTCATATTAAAGGTTCAGTGTGTAGAATTTAGTGACATCTAGTGGTGAAGTTGCATGTTGCAGCTGAACACCCCTCACCTCACCCTCCACTTCCAAACATGAAAGAGAACCTGTGGTAGCCTTCAGTTGTCATAAAAACTCAAAAGACGTTTAGTTTGTCCAGTTTGGGCTACTGTAAAAAACATGGCTGCCTCCGTAGAGAGGACCCACTCCTGAAGTAAATATAAAGTATTCAAATATAAAGTATTTAAATATAAAGGGCCCAGTCTAGGGTAAAGAAAACAAAAATTCTTACAATTTCTGCCAATAGATTCCTTTTACCTAACTCTACACACTGAACCTTTAAGGGGACTGATATCGAAATTGATATAATGAGTGTGTGCATTTTGTTTTTATTGTTTTTGGACTGTTGTGCAGGGAGGTGTTGTTCCTGCAGCTCATTCGCTATAATTCAATCCTTTCATGCAGGATAAATATCTTCAAAACATCGTATGCATTCCAGAGTTTATGCTCATTTCACAAGGTCCAATGCGTCTGCACTGCTTCTGTGTAGCATCTATCATTGTAGGGCTTTTTACAGTCCTGGGGAGGTGCATCATGTCTTTCCACTTAGTTACCCACTGCACTGTTATGTCCAGTAAAAGCAAAGCACCTGTCCCACACACCAGAGACAGATGACTCATGTCAGACCCTGGAGCCAGTAATCTGTGAATTAGCACCCAGTACAAGCCTCTCTGGTCACGGTGGGAGTCTTTGTTCACTGTGGCTGATGTGTGCGGATGCTCAGGGTGGGATTATGGGAGTTTGTACCTGGGACGGTGGTGGGCTCTGTGGTTGTCCTGAAGGCGAGGGTGGCAGGCTCGGACTTGCCCTGCTGGTTTTCCGCCACCACGTGCACCTCGTAGTCTGTGTTCCAGTCCAGGCCGCTCAGCACCACGTACTCGCTGACGTTGGGGAGGCGGATCTCTGGTTTCCAGTCAGATGCGTGTTTCTGAGGGAAGGGACGCAGGGGCAAACATTAAATCTTGGTCACAAAGTGAGATTGGGGTCATTCAAACAGAAGCGGAGTAATATTTCAAGAGTGACCCCGTTTTTCAAGCTGTTTTCCCAAGATAAAAGAAGGGAGATGATAACCGAACATACTACATGGTTTACAATGTAATATAAAGTTCCTCGTGTTTCACCAGAGACTTTGTAGCATCCGTCTAGGACAAGGAAAAACTATGTAATGTTTATAGAAGATGCCAGTTTTCTAGTAACTAATATAAATTTGAGTAACTTTGACTGGTCGTGCAATAATCTACGATATCGTATTAGGGTTAGATATGGTTCATTTTGGTCAAATCTAAATCGGTGAAACTTTTTTGGGGGTAAACACAACTTCACTGTTTCATGTGAAGGAAATAAAGTTCCTCAAGCATTTAAGGGAAGGTACATTTCACTAGACTAGAGGATCAATATCGATGTCATTTCATTCTTTGCATTTTCAGTAACCCCCAACAACTCCAGAGCTGAAATCCACACGATGTGCAGAGTATTTCTAGAAACACAACATGACAACAATGTGCAAAACAATCCTAAAAAACAAGTCGTTAAAAGCTGCACATTGTTTTCATGCTGAGGTTCACTGGGGACAAAGCTTTCCCCCCAACACAAGGTTTGTGTCTTTGTGTGTAATCGGACACAGTTTGTCTGTATTCACTGGTGAGGAGCCAGTGTGTAATCACGACTCGCTGGTTGGTGCGTGGACACTAATCCTTTCTGTTGACAACGTCCCCGATGAAAACTATTCCTTCCAAATTGGTAGGAGAGGAAAAAAAAAGCAACGGTTATGGTGAAGTAAAAACTTTACTGTTGTTCAGAAGTAAGAGTCAGTCGGGGATTCGAAGGGGCAAATTGTAAAGGGAACTGGAATCCATGCAAGGTGCCTTAATGTGCTCTGGAGTTGTTGACAGCTGCATTTTATGACCCGCGTTGCTTTTATAAAAATGGTAAGAACAAAAAAAAACATTGCAAAGTGGAACCAGGTTACCTCCTTGCCGGGAATACTCACAGCCTTGTATCTGACCAGGTAGTGCTTGATGGGTAAACCGCCATCGTCCTGTTTGATCCAGTTGACCTTAAGGGAATTGCCCCTGTTCTGGACGTTGAGCTCTAGTATGGGAGCACTGGGTTCCCCTACACAGAACAAAACCAAGAAGTCATGGTGAGTAGACATTAATGCAGATGTTGCGACGACATGTGTTTGCAGTCTAAAACCTAACCTGTCCAACCTTCCTCCTGCGTACAACTGTGCTTCTGTCGTCAGGATCCACTAAAACCCTTTTTTTCCAATCTGTGACAAGCAGAGCAAGCGGAGGACAGTGCAGATGTGGAGGTGGCCTCACTCACCGTGTGATCAAATAGTTTTTCATGCCTCCATGTGGTTCTTTTCCGAAGCCATTAAAGGATAAGAACAACAAGCGTCTCAAATCCAAAGCCGACCGTTCTCTCTAGCGCAGCGTGTGTGACCACATGTTGACTGATCGCACACTCCACGATAATATATAATAATAATACTATATCGGTTCATGTTCTCGTCGAATAACAGCATGTTTATGGGATAAATATTTCCACATTTGGCTTTTCAAGTGATATTCCACCCACATCTGTCTTTGGATCATCAATCTCTCGCCACCTGCAGGGTTGAGCGGTGGCTGTAACAGGTTTAGAGTTTCAAGGACTCAGATGCGAGTCGTGCGTTCGGCTACAAATATAAATGTTTGCAATAGTCTGAAGGAACAAATGGACGACGGAGAAGCTGCGAGAGGAGAAATCTGGTCGTGAAAACTACTGAGATCCTTTAAAACCAGCTCACGAGCATCAGTCTTCTCTTCTAACGTCTAAATGTAATCTGTGTCATGTTCCCCGACGAGGACCTTTGGTGGTCGTGTGAATTATGACCGTTTTATCTGCAGAGGAAACTTGGAAATGCTGCGATGTTGTTGAAGAAAAAAAAAGAAACCAGGTCAGGGTTGATGAATGGGTCTGAACGTGTTTGACTTTGACATTGGAGATGGATGTTTGTTGCCTGTTTTCCTGCCAACAGCGGTTTCCCTTTGACCAGAGTTGTGTTTGTGCTCCGATTTGACTCTGACAGATCAAGAAACTGTCAAATTAGAGGAGACATGTTTCTTTTTTTTTTTCTCGTGGGTCCAAAAGGTTTTTTTTATTCATGTAAAGGTCTGCAAAGAAAAGGGAGCTCGTCTCCTCCACAGGAAAAACTCCTGAAAGACCTCGTCTACGCAAAATATGTCTCCTTTATTATTCTTCTGTTATGGTGTTTTGTCAGATTAGCTGATGAACGATCAACTCATCAACGAGCTCCTCAAGCGTGAGAGAGTATTTGATAAGCAAAGACAGATTTTGGATGGACCCCTCCTTTTAGGGCAGCTCGGAGGAGGGGGGGGTGAGCGGCTCACTGGCTGAGGTGGTGTTCTCCTTGAGGCCCCTCATTATCTGCTCTGTCCTCCTGAGTAATGGCTGCTGGGTCACTGGATAATGAGCTTGTAGGCCTTGATTGGACATGTTACTCTATTACTTTTAATAACATTTACACAGTCTGGTGGGAGGGAGATTCTGGGCGTTTTTGTTTGTGTAGAGATGTTGGACTTTACAGCCGCTGAACAGACAGGAAGGGAGGACGTACAGGCCACAGTCATCAATTATGCACATACACAGTTAGCCTTGGTACATGGTTATTAAACTGATTATCTCCTGAATTTGCAAACAATCTCAACAGCCCCACAAGCAGAAAAACAGAAAAAAGCATGTACACTTTATTCTGTGTGTTATTTAACTACCTCCGCCAAAAAGGTTAGTTTGTTTTTTGGTTGGTTTGGATGGTAACGCAAAAACTACTTCACAGATTCCCACGTAACTTGGTGGCAGGATGTGGTGTGAGTCCGGGAAGAAGACATTATATTTTGGTGCGGATCCAGATCAGGGGGAAGATCCAGGAATTTTCTTTAACATTTTCCTTGATTTCTCAGACAATAATTCATGGATCTTGATGAAGGAAATCAGGCGTGTTTAGGAGACTGATATTTATGAGTCTGTTTGGTGCAAATCCAAATAAAAATCGAGATCCAGAGAATTTAAAAACGTGGTTTCACAAGGGGGCTGTTGAATGGGCCTTGGCGGAGGTTTGCACAAGTAAAGACAATCTGTGTCACACGGTTGTTTACTTCAAAACCAATATTTAACATTTCAAACATCAGTGTCAGTGCTTGCGATGAATTAAATGAATATGCATGAAGGCACTTTGTTTCCGTCGGAGCACACTGTCTGAAACCTGCACCACTAGACTGGTGAGGGGGGGGAAGGGGAAGGGGGGGTGAGCATGACAGATGCTGGAAGTGAATAAAACAGTTAGTAAGAGCAGCAGTAACACGGTGGCACGTTTAGCTTTGTTATCCACACAGCGTCATTCTGGGTTAGGTGAGTTTTTCTCTGAGGGTAGAGCAGAGACAGGGAAGGTTAGAGTGAGACGCTCCAACATGCAGGCTGCAGAGGGGGGGGGGGGAGCGACGTCCCGTGACCTCACACTGTGACACGCCTGAAGGAGGCGTGGTTCCACATGAGGCCCAATCTAATAAACCCCTCATCTTCCAGCTTACATTGAGAGACAAGTGGTTAGAATTAGGTCAATCGTGTCCGGTTAGACTACCATGCAGTATTTCTACCAGTATTAATCATTGTGAGGAAAGAATATGAATAATGTCAGAGTCAAATCTCTATTATTATGCAATGCATCACACAGTTCAGCTTTAGATCCTTAAATCATGACAGATGCAATTGTCATTGATTCAAAAGTGACCTGGAAACTAAGGTGACAAAGGCTTTGTATGAAAGAGACAGAAAACAAATACAAATAAAAAAACGTATATATAATTTAAAGGATTTTTAAAAATAGTTATTTTAATAATAATTCATAGAAAAATTCACATCTCAAAATGTGAGTCCGACCAATTCCGGGTTCACCACAGAATTCAAGGCAGTTTCTCAGATTTCCGATAATTTCATCATCCGATCCTATCCCATATTCTATAAAATATTGAATTCTATAAGCACTGTTGCATTTAGTTGATTAAAAGCTTTTAATACAGTTCTTTATATTTACAGTATTTGTGAGAACAGGAGAACCGAGTCAAGGTGACAGCAGAGACAGACACATGCAAACAGGACCAACGTTTCCATCGAGGAACAATGAGAAGAAGGATGCAACGTGAAACAGGAAGTCGACTTGCATGCTGCAGTGATGTCATGCTGTGAGTCCGATCAGTAAAAACCACCGTGAGCTCCGGCACAATAAGAACAAGGAGCTGTGGTTTGCTGTGATTACTCGTGCAGTGCAGTTTGCAGTCAGTGGCACTTTGTAAAACTGCTCCTGTGATGTGCGGGTGGGATTCATAACAAAATGATAAATCACAAAAAAAAGGACGGTTTTCATGTGGCTTCAGATCAGCTGGTTGGACAAAGTCAAATCTGTAAAAACTATATTTAATCATTCTAATGATAACTGGGGGAGGATTTTGGCACAATTTAGAGGAAACGAAAGAAAAAGGCACATCAGGGAATAAAACATAAAAATGACGGGGTGATTAAAATGGAACTAAATTGAAATCATGTCCAATCAATTGAAATTAGCACAGATGGACTCGAATCAGGCGAATTAACACTTATGTCAATCAGATTGTGCTTTTGCAAAAATTGTTCTTTTGCTTTGTCATAGAGATGAAAAAAGTAGAAGGGGGTTCGTGTATTTTCTGAATGCACGGTAATATCTTTAAGAGATGGAATGAAATGTGTGAGCCCAATTAGAATGAAATGTCTGCATGATTCAGCAATTCACAAGTAATCGTGTTGAGCCTCACAGTAAAATAAGTTTATTGTGTCCAATTATAACGACATGAGCAATTAAAAATAAGATAATATTTGACTGCAGTGTTCATGATGTCGAGTTTTTCTTATATCATTGCTTGCAAGTTTAAATCTGTCACAAGGCACTAGGAAGGAAGTAGTCTTGCATTGCTACTATAATGGTCTATAATGGTCTATAATGGTCTATCATGGTCTATAATGGTCTATAATGGGAAATGGGCCAAGGCATCATTGGTGAGATGAAGGAGAAAGTCTCCAGACGACTGGAGGAGGTGGAACATGTTCACTAAATGCTTGAGGTGGATGACAAATGGCCAAATGAAAAAAAAGTGAAAGTGTTTTCACGTCTCGTCTAAAAAGATCTAATTTGGTTAAAAAAGTTCTCTACGTGATCGCTGCTGATCTAAAAAACGAAACAAACGAAAAAACAAGTTACCTTCTGTTGGCCGGCGAAGACGACATCGTCAGCACCATGCAAGAGCCACATGACAAAGTCACATGATGCGCACGCACGTGATTGGTTCAAAGGAAAATATAGGAGAAGAGGGGTGGGGGGGTATGGGAAGAAGTGGGGCAGGGGGAGGGTATATGGGAAACATACAAAACATTTTTGAAATGATGAAAACATGTCAAACACAATGAACAAAAACAAATGTTAAAAGACAAAATGACACAAAAAGGAACATAAACAACAAAAAGAAATACATAAATTGATTTTAAAACAGATTTCTATAAATACACATAAGAAATTATGAAGCGGTTGCAGACTCAGTTTTGGTTGTTTTGTCGTAGGTTATTGATTTTATGACACAACCCAAAACTGTGCAGCCAGAGTTACCTCATCCCTTCCACATAACCCACAGATGTTTTTAATCAATATTTCACACATATAGGAACTTAAACGCCCAATTTGAATTTATAAAAACAAAAGTAAAAAATAATGGGATGCAAACAGGAAATCAGGGTCAGAGGAAGAGCGGAGGCAACTTCTGCAGCTTTAGAAGCAACAACAACACGAACACATGAGACATCAGGAGAAACAGGGTCTGCATCAGATGACGCACTAAAAGCCTTCTGAGTGATGCATTTTGCAGAAAAACACACAGAGCATTTGCCGGAGCGCACACAGGACGATGGGCAACAGCATCCTCGGAGAGTCGGATTCGAAGGTTTTTTATCTGACAAATGCTATCGAACGTGTGTTGAAAGGGTTCGGATGCAGTTAGGAACACTGCACTACAGCGCACCAGTTAAAAGCAGCAGCGATACACATGTGGCGGTTTCTCCGGTGACCACAAAACACAAAGCAGGTTCTTTTCTGCACGTTGTTATCTGAGTTTTGTGCGAATTACAAATTAAAGCACTCGGCAGTCGGAACAGCCGAGGTGCCGTCAATAACCATTTCACTGGTTGTTTGCCACCAGACGATCATAAAACACCAGCAGGGGTTTGAACTGTAAGTGTTGCTGATCGTTTACCCTTCTGTGACCTGGGCGGTTGCCGAGGTCACAGCTTTTCTAATGAGGTAAAGCATGTGGGGCTCTGTCTATTTCCTGGTTGTATCAGCCTGAGGCTTTCGAGGAGATTCAGAGTTCAGTTTTCATTTCAAAACCAGCACAAACAGACTCTGTAGGTGGTATGAAGATGGAGGGAGGAGGAGACGTTATTCCAAGGTGGTACCTGGCTCCTTTGAACAGCGATGCATTTAAGGCACCTGTCAAAAAGGCTTAGGAATGAAGCTCTAAGTTTAGATCAATAGAGTTAAGGGCTGATTTTCTAACCAATCAATGTTTATGATTCTAGGCGCTACTGCCCAGTGTAAAATCCAATATACTCACTGCAAGTTTTCACCAGGAGACATTTGATGTTGTGTTTTTGGGGATATTTATTTTAGGGGCCTAAAACCATGCACAGGATAGAAGAAGCATTTAGTGAAGCTTTAGAGACGACACATCAATATTTCATTTACATTTAGTTGGAGTTTCCAGTTGGACACTTGGTAAAGTTGGAAAATGCAAATTTCTGTGAAATGATTCTCGTCAAAATACATATTTTCATGTACGTCTTCTCTAAAAATAGCATTTAAACGTACACTATGCAACTTCTCTGGGTTGGAACATTTTGTAAATAACACGGGTCTCGTCGTTTTTAGACAAATTCATCATCATAAATAAAATAAGATAAATAGATATTAAAACCTGTCCAACAAAGTATGAATTGGGTGTAAATGATGTGTGAATAGAAGATAGGGCTGCACGATTATTACCATAATGTTCATCCTGGTTATTTAAACCATGTGGAGATTATGATTATTTATGATGATTATTCATTTGTTTTAAGGGCAAAATACCTTTTTCTGCACACTCACATTTGAATAACAGATCCTGCACTTTGACGTTATGCTACATTTCTGCTAATGCACCAACCTGGGTGTGGGCCTCGGAGTTAGCATGCATCCAAATTCATTACACAACAATCAGAGGAGTCTATACTGTGATTTGGAATTTTCACGAACAAGCACGTCGGGTTAATCAAATCTCACCCACACAACTCTAACTAGGATCAGACAGTTAGGAGGGCGAACGTCGTGTCCTCGGCAAATGTTAGTGAAATCAAAAATCTATCGGTGTTAGCAGATCTAACAAGCTGCCGACTCATCGAGCTCTACAGAGGAGGTGTGATTCCCCCTGTGAGCCGCAGCTGTGACGAGTGAACATCTACATGTGAGGCCAAGCAGGTGAGAGAGGTAGAGGTGAGGAGAGAGAGACACACTTCACACTGCTGGACTGGCAAATACTCACTACTGGCCAGACTGGTGGCAGCGGTAGTGGGAGGAATCGCTGATGAAACTGAAAGATGAAAACACGGGTGAGAGGAGCTGGAGATTCTCCTCGACATGAGCAGCTCTGTGCCCGGTGACATAACTCTGTGATACAACAGCACGGCCTGTTCTATCACTTTAAAAGGGAAATGTCCCCGTAACAGCAGATGTATTGATTCTATTATCACTCAATCTGCTAAGCTTCTTTAATATGTTATGTTTATTATGAGACAAGGGATGACCACAGATGATCAAATGTAGATTAATGTCTGATAATCTTTTATTCAGTCCTATTAAAACACACTGGATACTGTATGTTGAAGGAATTATACATTAGACATAAGGAAAATATTGCCTGCAGAGAAAATGTCAAACTTTAAAACCTATTAAGGATTAGAGACATTTCTTTTAAAATTCTGGGAATAGCTTTGTTTCAGATATTGCTTCCTATTATTAAACCCACTTAGCTCCAGTGGGTTTTCTCTGTTCATGCACTTTCATCCCACAATAAAAAAAAGATAGATGTAGAGAACTACACTGCATCTGCCCTTGACCAAGGCCCCGGCCTCTGATCTGGAGTCGCTGCCTGGAAGCCGCTCTGTGACTTCCCACTTAATCGAGTGTGGCTGCGTTCAGAGCTCTGCACCTCGACTTGTCAGCGTGAATGCAGTTGTGCAGCCAACACAACACAGATTGAGACGCAGCAAATGATCCAGAGTTTCTGAGGCTTTATTCACAGGATCCTGAGCTGTTTTCTTATTTGATCAGCTGTTATGTAACAGTGTTGTGCTTAGTGTTTTATTCCTACCATACTTATACTTTTTCAATAATTCAAGGGCTGCATTCTTTGGAGGCTGCATGTTTAGACTGATTACGTCACAGCCGTGCGACTCTGAAGCCTCCTTCAAACGTGTCTAACGAACACGCACATTCATTACAGATTACAGACCAACAAAGCATCCGACAGGTGGATCCTCTTTAGCTCAACCTGTTTTCAGATTCATCGTGTGCCACTGACAAAGCTAACAAGTCATTGCGATGCTACAGTAGCTAAACTGATGCAAATAGGAAATCCTCTGCAGACCAGACTGCCTCACTCGATCTACGGAGGCGTAGATGAAGCCCTCGTGAACCAAGTCCCCTGATGGATGCGACTCCTGAAAGTGGGACACAACAAACTATGTGACCTGCTCTACTCTGTCCATATTTATGATGCCTAAAATAAAGAAGAATCAGGGCCCTGGGGCTTTTAGGAGCAACATACAGTAAACTAACGTTTCTCGAGCTGCAGTTCCTCACCACCTGCGACCCGACAGAAACTGGGAAGGTATCAGTTTTTCTCTTGTGACCTCTGAGACACAACTGTCCTCAAGTCTAATTAAGAAATAAAAGCAGTCCAGGAGCTCATATCGTAGCAATAGAAAGCCTGAATATTTAAACCTTAAGCTTCCATACTCATTTATATCCGATGCTTTTAACATTACTGCCAGAAAAGTATTCTTAATTCCCATGAATTTGGTTCGTTAATATGACTGTATTCTTCCCGGTTATCTTTTAATACAGTCCCTTCTTTGAAGACATTCTATAACACTCTGAGGCTGAGCAGCTGCAGAGCACAAGTCCAATATATTTCATAAGAGAGGGGGAGAGACACCAAAATAAAAACGTTACCGGGCGAGAGCAGCACCGAGGACGACGGCACAGAGTAACTCTCCTGCTAGAGGCTGCACGTCACATCAATCTATCACAGTACCAAACAAACCTGAAAGCACGTTAACGCTAAGGAATGCACCGCCATCTGGAAAATTAGTACAACAGGTCATGAATGAGAACTGGTATTTATGCAATGAGAGGAGAAGGAAAAACCATATCTGTGGGGCAGTGGGCGAGGATTCCTGTGGAACTTTTTTTCCCCGTGGAAGACGTGACAGAGATTTACATTATTATTAAAGCATGTTTCCTTCAATCGCTTAAAAAGGAAGTTTTAAATGTATTTAACGGTCAAATAAAAGCAGATTCATTTCATGGAGATGGAACCGAGTGCAGAAGGGGAAATAAAACAAACACAAGACGTCGGGGGAAGAAACTTACTTGTAAAAGAATAGCCTGAGAGGTCCAATGGAATAGAGAACAGATGGAAAAACCATGATGACAAAACAATGACACACAGAAAGAGAAAAACAGTGAAATGAGAAATGTGAACAATGAGCGAGGGCAGCTTCGGTCCTGCCACATCATTTACACACTCTGCTCGCGTGTCATGTTTGACTTCTTTATCTGCTTCTCTTTGCTCCGCAGCTAACTTTCCACTTTGATAATCCCCCGGGAACATTTTAAACTATTCAAATAAGAAATGTGACTTTTAAATGGCTCCACACTCGGATAAGACGTCGTTCAGGCTGGATTCTGTGTTTTCTTTTTCCGGCTGCCAATCTCCCCGTGCTACTCTAATGTAATACGGCACATTAAATGATAATCTAAGCTTCATTCCATTTCTGTAAATGATACTTTAAGTAAAGTTTGAGCTTAACCTCACATAAGTTGAACTACTCTAAAGTGAATAAACACACACTTTTCCTGTGAAGCCGGAGAGTGACTCTACTCCACGTTCAGCTTCGGGGATTCAGACAAACTGAGCAGGATGCTGCGAGGGGCTGATTCTACAGAAGCAGAGGGGGATGAAGCACAGATGGAAGCACAACACAGAGGCGACTACAAACTAAAAGGAAGATTTATTAATGATGCTGAATAAAAATAGGCCTGTTGTCTTCTACGAGTATTCTGGGTGAACTGGAACTGCGATGGTTCGAAGGATAATTCTGGTTTATCGCGACAAGAGTCACATCTTCTTTGTTTCGCCCATTTTTCCGATCACTATTACATAATTTCACCGAGTTCATGTAGAGGCACTGCTAAAAATAGATGCTAAAAGAGTCAGAGACCAAAGTAAAACAGTAGAATAATTAGACTTGTAAACATCTGTCTAAATTACAAACATTTCAGCCGTGCTCACGTCGGTTTTACTCACAAATAAAGAGGTTTAATTAATCCAGCTAAACTAATAACTCCTTTAAAACCTGTCTTATAATCATAATATGAGAAATTTGAAATTGGCTTTGAAACAATAACAGCACGAGTCTAAAAGTAAGAAGCAGAATTATCCTTTAATCCGAGTTCCTCATCAATATTGAGACGAGCACCGTTTGATACTCTGCTGACATTTCAAATATATCTTATGTCAGTAGTTTCTTCTTATTTTTACAAGTGCGACTAACATTAGGTTTTTTTCACGACCGTCTAAAGCGAGTAGGACTCTCTCTCCGTTCCATTTATTCACAGCTCTCCCCCTGCCTCCTCTAATCAGCTGACAGTCGGGTGTTTACAGTAATCCAATCAGACTCAGCCGTTATCTCAATTAGCCAATCATGCCGCTGCTGTCAAACTTTAAATCTGCTCTCCTATCTCGCTGTCAGCTGTCATTTCAGTGATGTGCGGCGACCCTCCTCCTCCCCAATGACTTCCAGTCTCCATATATACATCACACTATGCTATTCCAACCCATATCATCATAAAAAACAATGTGCTATGAAACATATGGAGCAACAGCTGCAACCATCCTGTCTTTATACATGAGATGCTCAAGGGCACATTAACACTAACCCCCTTTATAGACTCTATTTGCAAGTTAAAAGGTGAAAAGTCTATTAACTTATCAGTCGTTACATTAAACACATACTGGACGAGTGTAAACTAGATCCAAGAGATCTTTGTTTTACATTGTGGAGCCGCACTCAGTTTCTGGACCTCTACAGGACCTTGTTTATTTTCTACATGTCGTTTTTGCACATGCGCGGCTGCACATCTTTGCTGTCAGGTGACAGATTCTGCAGTTTGAGTAACAGCTGCGATTGTCAAGAGGACAACAGAAATGGTGAGAACGCAGACGATGACAGGAAAATCCAGTAATCTGGTGCAGGTGCCGCGGTTGATGAGCAAATGCAACACGGTCAGAATCTCCTCCGATATACACCTGAGAAGCAGGTGTTCTCCTTGTATCTCTCTGGCTCTGGTTGAGATTTTTCCTTCAAAACGCAATTGAAATATCCAACATTTCATCTCTGACATGTTATCACTGTCCCTGAACTATAAATACAGAACCGCCACTTCACACTGAAGTATAAATCAGCCTCAGAGACGCGACTCGGCGGCTGGGAAGCTAAAGCTCTGCAACAAACCGGAGGGGGAGGCGAGGTTTGACTCACACGTTGCACACGATCGGCCGAGGATGGATGCAGAGGTCACACGTTTGCAAAGTTAACACCATTAACGAAGATGATTAGAGGTGGCAATGGCTTCATGAATTATCGCTCCTTCTAGCCCTGGATGGGGAAAGGCCTGCGCTGGGGGCTTGGCGTGAGAATAGAGGAGCGAAGGGGGTGAAAGCATCTGGGCTCAGCTAGACACGAGCAGGCGGTGGAGGTGAGAATTAGCTTCAAAGTGTTGGGAGGGGGTCAGAGGAGCGCTGACTTCAGAACGGGGACACGGGGCGGAGAGGGGCGGTACTTACGGACTGGCTCCGTCTTGAAGGTCTTGGCCTCGCTGCTCTCGCCTTCGCCCTTGCCGTTGATGGCCGACATCTTGAGCTCGTAGGTGGTCTCTGGTTTCAGGCCAACGATGGTGATCCTGCTCGTGTCTGTCGGGGGGGAGAGGACGGTGTTATTCCATGCAGGGGAACAGGGAAACAACTTCAGTGTCACCACGTACACACAAAACCTCTTTAACCCCCAAAAAACTGAAATAAACATTAAAAATAAGAATTTAAAGTTAAAATAAATGATGTTTTTTCTTCTCGGTCAGACAGTTTTTAACCAGTTCCACCAAAATAGACTCAGAATTTGATTTCTGATCATACAACGTTTGTTTTTGGTTTGTTTTTCACCTTCTTGATTCTGTGTGATACAAAATCTTTATTTTTACAATGATATCACGTGAAATCCAGGAAGACTTGCAGCCTGTGGAAGCTAATGAGGATCCAACAACAGGATAAGGAACCGAACCCTAAGAATTCACTGGGCTCATTCAGTATTGATGAAAAGATGTTGGCAGGTTGCAGAGATGGAATTTAGATGAAAATGTAAAACTTACACACTGAAACGAATTCACCGCAAACAAATGCATGTGCTTTGAGGTATGAAAACGTCTTTTGGTTAATGAAATGTATGTTATTGCATTAATCACCGTCATTTGCACTGATATCTATGAGCGATGCAACCTGGTGCAGCTTGATTGAAGTTAAGGGGACGATTGGGACTCAGACAGCCACTTCACTTCATGTTCCCGTAGGTTTCTATACTTCCAGCACTGACAGAAACATCTGCCTGAGACACTTTCATTCATCCTGTACATGCGGCAGTCGGCAGGTCACCGCAGGTAAACTGCAATATTCTCCTGATGGGATTATTCCCGTGGACTCGGTGACAAACGGGAGCAAAGCTGCACACAAACAGCCTCAGAATATTACAAATGCAGAGGGAAGTTTAATGACAGCCAGCGAGGCCCAGAGGCAGAGCAGAGCAACATCGTGAAAAAACAAACGCCAATAAAAAGGGAAAAAAGGTCTAATTACAGTGGGACTCTGTGGTTTAATCGTTACTGGTTTTACTGTAGGACAATAAAGATCAATTATAACACAAAGGGCGTTAGGTGCGTTAGACGCAAGCCGGCTCCCTTCAAATGTCATTTCAAGGGTCGAATCAATTTACATAGTAACAAGTAGGAATTTTGACAACCTTCAAATATAATACATATAATCTAAATAATTCCGTAATGTGTGAATTTAGGGGGAAAAAGAATAAAAATGTCCTGATTAAAATGTACTCGGTTACATTTCATTAGACAGACGGAGTAATTTGCATATTAGTCGACGCCACTGAGATTTCAATTAGGATACAAACACACATATTATACATAAATGTGCTTCCTGACTTCTGTGTGTGTGTGTGTGTGTGTGTGTGTGTGGGGGGTGAAGGAGCCACTCAGCTGATATCACACTGCGCGATACACAGAATGGTAATTTCATGGATGAAAACAAAATTCAAGACCCAAAGGAGCTGAGGAGCGTTTCCTGATTATTGTGACACGGGGAGAGAAAATTTCTGAATGCGTTTTTTTTACGTTAATGTCTCAATGAGAAGGACGTCGGGAATATGAACCGTGCATGAGCGACTGCTCCGGGGGAAACTGGGTGCACATGTATTCACAACTGGCTGAAACCAGTGATTAACACAGCCTGGTTCCCACAGCTTCCCTGAAAGGTGATCTGCACTGGACCGACTGAATCGGACAGATTTTTAGTACATGTTAATCACGGTACCGCTGCAGCACATGATTACCGCAGCAACCTCGAGTGTGTACTTCACAGATTAATGGAGGCAAATTGGGTCGGTGGTGCTCACGTCATTGAAGAAGTAACCAACCGTTGTGCTTGTGTGGATTTCGATCAATTAACAATCAAAGGAGCAGACTGCAAACACTGTGCGTTGTTAACAAGCCTTGTTGGTTCTGATCTCGTTAAGTAGTTTGAGATAAGAACAGAGCATTAGACCAGAGTCATTAATTAATGTTTTACAAATCACAAATGACTTTGTTCATCACCACTTCTGCTGTAGAATCAAAATGACACTTGTTTAATCAAGAAAATATAGGATTATGTGGCTATGTACCACTTTTATTTTCTGTTTCTACTCTTTCTTTGTATATAATTTCCAGCATAAGAAAGATATTTGACCTGAAGCTTTTACGTATGAGCACAGAGGGTAAAGCCAATGTTCAGGGGGTAGAGAGAGCCGTCCATGAACTAATAGGTCGCTGGTTCGATCCTCAAACCTTAAACTTTGTTTATTCTGAAGTACCGAGGGTGTATGAATGGTGGTTAATAGAAAGAAGGGCTGTGTCAATGTCTGTGTTGTCGATAAGACTGGAAAGGTCCTGTGTAAATACAGTCAAATATACAGTGGAGTAGGTTATGGGCCCATAGGGATGACTGTGGTTTCAGTTTCTGGCAGAACTATGTTTAAACATGCGATGGCAGCTCTGACAACTGAAATAAACACTTTCTATTTGAACATTTCATTCATTTTACTGGTTTTTATCACAACACGTTCTCCGGTTCATTCCTGGCACTGTATCCTAAATAATCTTCCTCTATAATCCAGATTTTCCAAATCAGAATTTTATATGATAAATATCCGAGAGGACATGTATGCCCTTTTTTGGAAAAAGGCTTTGCTTCATGTTAAGATGTGGATTAGGTGATGTGGTCTGTATTTGTGGCAACATTCACTTGTTGTTGTGTGGGTGCATGTGTTTTGTTTTTCCGTGACAGGCGGCTCTTGGGCCTTGAGCTGACAGCGCAGCCTGTCACCCGCTGACGGATACGTCCCGTGTGGCAGACAGGACAAGAACCATCCAGATTTGTGAGCGCCGCGGACCCTCGGTGGGACGCTGGATATTATCTGGGGCCTGTCAGTGTCTGAGCAGACTGTCATTTAGGCTGCACTGTGTTCCACCCCTCCTCTTGACATCAGCTCCTGTCATGTTTGGATTAACTCTTGTTGCTAGCGCGAGTGTGTTTTTCTGCAGCTCTGGCTCATATTTCCTTCGTGTGGGAGCTGGAGTCAAAAAGAAACAGACTGAACAATGGAGGGGAAGCTGATGCTTGTGATGCGTCTGCAGACAGCACAGAAATCACCGACCCTTAACAGAGACTCTAACAACGTCCCTCGCTTCCACTTCACTTGATTAAAAGAACAATTTGTGACTTTTCAGGGGAAATCAAGGTGAGTGGTGGCGACTCGGGGACGAATTCAACAACTGAATCCTCACTCTGCATCACAGGAGGTGCTTTTGTTCTGCCACTAATGACAAAGTACGATACTAGATAGAGCTCGTTAGGACATTTTGTTATGATCCACTCATCGAGTGGACTCAATGGAGACGTTGTGAACAATTGGACTCTGAGTCTGGAGTTTGTTTTTATATCCAGTTTTAGTTTTTAAATTATTTTACTTTGTGGCCCACATTAAGAAATGCCTGTGGCTTAATGTGGTGATATGAAATGATAACTTTAGCATTTTAGCTCCATAATTCTCATACTAACACACCTGAAAACACAGGTCACATAACCACCATGTATACCTAACATGCATGTGCCAGTACAAACAGGAACCACATTGTCATTTTGCTGTTGGCTGCTAAATTGCAGATAATCTTACAAACAAGTAAGAGCAACCATTTCTTTTCTTGGACCTAAAATGAGGTGGAAACATGATTGAAAGTGTTTAAAATGCTTTGCAAAGTTTTTTTTTTTGACTGATCAGAACCAATCACAAAGCGAATGTGGGTGACCGAGTCATCATCTCCCTTTCTGCCCGCTCAGACACAACCCCACGGTTTTCAAACTAAATCGGGGCATTTCCAATTTTCTCGATTTTAGGCCACTAAAGACTTCAACCTCTTTTTGACTAGGCCCTAATTTAAAGACCTGTTAGAGCCAATAGAAGGGAGAGGTCCAACCTACAAATACATGAAAGGAACACAATTCAGCAACAAAGAGAATGCAAATGCATGAGTGCAGAGACAGGCCGTACCACAGAGTACATATATTACATTAGTACTACTACTCCCCCTGGACACAAACACTAGATATTAAATATTGAAACTCCACCTGCATCTATTTGCTTTGTCTGCATTTCTTTTCCAGTTAAAATTGTAAATCTATGATCTACAGCTCAGATTTCTTCACTTGCAGCATCCGATGAACTTCAGCGGAGGAGAGAACTATGACTCACCGTCGTCGGCTTCATACTCCCTGCCAGTCCAATCCTGGCCGGGCAAACGCCATTCCACCTTGTACTTGGTGATGGGAACCCCTCCAGTGGCGTCGGGCTCCTCAAACACGGCCACTGCTGTGCTCGAGAAAGGTTCCACATATTGAATTTCTGGCGATGATGGCACATCTGCAACGGAGAAAGACAAAAGTAAAAATGTTATTTCTTCTCAAAAGCTGTGTCCAATACAAAAAATACAATAAAAGACTTGAAATGTGACCATGTTGGAACTACGTTTATCTCCTCGTATAAAACGTTCAAGAAACAACTTGGCACTAAAAAGGCAATCTCCAATGTTCTTTTAAATAAATGTAAGTTTTACAAAAGGCTCATAAACTCTTTCTCACATTTCCCTGTGATAGCATCTCTACTGTTCCTGGCATTAATCTCTGTATATCTTCTCTCCCTTAAAACTATTGCTATGAAAACACGTCTCACTTACCACGGTTAAATAAAAAAATGGATTATCATCACTGACATCTAGAGGCCGTCAGCATATCTGTGTTTTCATTTAAGAGCTGCTGATTCATTTAACATGCTTTAGCAATTCCTATTCCTAAGTTTTAATAATACTTTTATAAATAGACTTCCTGAGTAAATACAACTTTACTCAAAACCCCTTTTCTTCTCATTCTTGCTCATATGTTCGATCTATAAAGCACAATATGACTCTTCAGACACATGTTGCATCATTACAGTATTAAAATGTGTTATTGTGCTTGAACCCTTGAAATGAAGCTCTAATCCATCAAAATAAAACAAAGATGCAGTTGTCAGTGTTGCTCCTGTGTTTGTGCTGAAGGAGAATTGCATTAAAAAGCATCGGGGGCCAGTCAATGCAACACCTGCCGCTCAGAATCAGCAGCTTTCACAACTGAGCTGCACCACGCTCCTCTGTTCTGCCCCGAAGCTCGGGGGTTTGCAGCAACAGCTTTCCTCGCTGTGCACTTTGCAGATAAGACTGAGGGTCACAGCCTGCAGAGCTGAGCAGCCGTCTGACGACACTGCAGTACCTCGTTCACGCTACAGGGGGGGGGGGGACCTGTTCTGACCTGACCATGGTAGTCAATGTGTCGGGAAGTCCGTTCAGCGCTTCCATTCCAATTTGGTTAATTTGCACGAAACCTGATAAACCGAATTTGTCGCAAGCATGATTCTTAATGAGTTAATAGAAAAATCTATGAGAAAATCCATCAGCTGCAGAGATTTTTAAAGTTGCGGATCACGTTCCTGCTCTCCAGGGGATGAACCTCTTTGATTTCACTGACCTCCTTTCGACGCACAGCGAAAGTGCGTCGTCTGTTCCATTGATCACGATGGGGCTGTTGGGTGTTAATGAACAGTGCGGCCCTCTGGGGCTCGAACACTGGAACCTCACCGCTTGTTCATTACGAAGCAACGCTGGATGTTTATCTCTATATGCTAAATGGCAACGGAATAAACTAATCACCAATCAATTTATCTACGTCTGCAAACTTCCTGGAGCCACAAGCAGCAACACAACAGATAATGATTCCTCCCACACGATCATATCTGGCTTGTGTACGATTATCTTGTAACACTAAAGAGGTATTTTTCTCACGATACACGTCATTGATGGATAAACGTACAAAATATACCTATAAAGGAGACCCCACTGTATTTAAAGGGTGTATTTCCCGGCTCTGGTCTGAAGGAGACGCTTCAGGCATACTGACGAGGTTACGCAGCAAATGAGAAAGCCGAAAAAGAAAAACACCTCAAAGGGCCGACAATGTATTACTGAGTGGCAGCGGAGGTTGTCAGTCCAATTAATTTAACCGCACTGTATTTAGTCAGGGTCCTGAGTGACTGGCCTCCTCTGATGGGTCCAAAACAATTAGCAAAGCAAATGAAGCTAACAAAAAACACAATCTTTAGGACTTAAAGGACAGTTCCAGAGGAATTTGGATGTTTGCCCACACTTCCTAACTGGTCTGTGCTGGGGAGCGCCTCATAGTGGCAGTGGGTCAGTGTCTATAACCACTGTGAATAAATATAAGTGAATGGAAAGGTGGTCTCATCATTTTCGACCCCGCTGCATATAGCACATCACACATTGCCCCGTTTGACTGCCTTAAGAATTGACTTTAACATTGTATCCATAACATCTAATGGGCCTTGGTCCTGGTTTTACTGCCGAGCTCTAAAAGTCCTGGGAATTAAACTTGACCTTGGAACGATCACTTAGTCGAGGGTGGTTGGATCAGGGGAGTTTGACTTGAAATGTGAAGGGTGGAGGGAGGTTCGGATGTTATTCGTTCATCATGTACTGATAATGTGACTGATCACAACTCAATATCTCAATTATTTAGGGATTGCAGAGTCCTCAAGCTTAAATTTAAGACGTCCAGTGCACAGGTTGGGGGGGAGTCGTTGCCCCAAGCAAAGGGGGGAGGCGTTGTACCTGACCGCTCTCATCATACTTACACTTATATCTATGATCACAAGCTCTGAAGTCGTGAACAAAAGAAGGAGATTGCGAATACAAGCGTCCAAAACTAGCAGACAGTGGAGGGGGTAAACCTAGAACTCCCTGGAGGGGCTACATATCCCAACAGGCCTGGTGGCGCCTTGGGATCCACCAGGAAGAGCTGGAGAGTGTGGTCGGCTCCCTCTGGAACCCCTAGAACGGATGAGTGGAAGACAACGGCTGGATGGATAAGAATGAGGTTTCAGTTGACAAACCTGCTTGGATGAGAAGGAATTCCTTGTGCTCGGTGCCCATTGCATTTCCTGCCGTGCAGTTGTAGCTCCCGAAGTCACCGGAATCAGGGGTGATCTGAGGGGGAAGGAGTAAAATAAAACAAGTTTAAAACCTCAGACAAACATTGAACAAGAAAAGGATACAACTAGGAAAACGAGTGAAGGATGTAATTCATTTAGAAGTTCAGTCATGACTAATCACAAGTGAGTGATTCCAGAGAAGCACAGAACTCGGTTGTAGGAACTGATCTGTATCCACTGGTTCGTTGACATCAATATCTATCACTCCGTACTTAAAGATGCAGTTATAATCACACTCGTTGCTTATTCCTGACACTCACTTATTCTCAGTTGAGGCGAGTTTATCGATTTCATTCATGAGTAGGAAATAGAAGTTTCCTTTTAAACTGACAAATATCCAAAGCCAAAGTGAAAAGCCTTGTTGTTTTAAATGTAATCGCCTCTAAAGGTTGGTTTTGTAAGTAAAAAGCTGTAACTACAGATAAGAACTGTGATACTATCTAAACGCTGAAAACACTGTAGTTTCCAGTGACTTGGAAAAGCCCTGTCTCTTGTGTCTTTGTGAAAACAGCCGGAGCTGCACACCTCCAGGTTGCTGCCGGTCGGCGTGTTGTAGATCTTGATGTTGGTGGCGTTGGCGCTGGGCAGCGGCAGGTCTTCTCTGAACCAGACGACTGACGCTCCGGGGTGAGCCTCCACCTCACAGCTGATGTTGGCTGTGTTTCCCTCCCACGTGTACGTCATCACCCCACCCAGGATCTTTGGAGCATCTGCAGCAGCAAAAGGAAAAGGAGAGTGAAGACGGTAAAATGTCACAGTCGGCCTTTGTTTAATTAACCCATGACACCAGATACAAAAATTAAGACAACACCATCAAGATTGATCTATTTTCTACCCAACTCCATGTTTACAACACATTGTTTTTTTATATTTATAAAAGTGATCGATAACAAGACAGGAATTGGTCCAATTATCACTTTTCTCCTTCAAGGGTTCAAGTTACATTTAGTAAAGTAGAAAAGATTTGTATTTTTACTTCAAGTAACCGAGTACTTCCTCCATCTCTGGACTTTCAAGACAGTATTTTTCCCACACTGTCGTCGTGCTGACATCGTGGTGAATAAACTATAGAACATCTTGGATTTGGCTTCAATAAAACCCGTCATCTTTTACAAACTGCCTTTTTGAATGGAGAAGTCAAGATGTGCATGAACTCGACGTCCTGCTGTGCTGGTTCGGTTCTACCTTCAGGGGGTTTTGTTAGCGGATCTCCAGAAAGGCTTCACTCAGCATTAGTTTGAGCCGGAATAATGTTCCTCAAAAGGAGTAAAATATTCACCAGTACAAAGCTGTTTTTATAATCTCACATCAACTCTGCTCTGTTAGTTTCTAAACCCTTTTAATACAATAAACAATATACAACTCGTATCGTTTCTGCATGAGAAATCCCCAGGATGCAGAGGAGCGATGCAGCTGAGCGACGCCACACTGAGTCCTTCATTACAGGAGCAAAGCACCTCCTCTTTTCAGCATCTCCAGGATCTGCCGGTGGGAAACTTTCCTTTTGGAAATCTGCAGCTTCACAGAATATTATAATCTTATGGTTGTATTCACGTCACGTTTTTATACTATTTTGGGGCTGAGGTCTTTTATGGTATCCATTTAAGTTTTTAAAGGCAATGCTGGTTTTTTATGGGACCTTAAATTGCTTCTTTTTTTTTGGGGCCCGTTTTACTTGCGACGAAAGGTAAATGCGACGTTTTACTGCGAAATGCTGCAGCAATTACAAAAACGTCAGTGTCTCACGGGGCTGAGTGTCATTATTACACAGGCAGTCTAATCCACGCACAATCACAAGTGTGCAACATTAATAACAACACTGTAAACTGTCAGGTCCAATAGAAAATGCAACTGCTTCTGCCAAGGAGGTGATTTGTTCTCTGTCCGTTTGTTTGTCAGCAGGACTCCGCACAGAAATATACTAAATGGATTTCCCACGAAACTCGGTGGAAGGATGAGACGTGGGGGCCCGAGACAGATCCCATTACAGTTTGGAGAGGAGCCAGACAAACCAGGGCGGATCAAGGTATTTATTTTTCCACTTTCTTTGACATTTTCATCAATTTCCCAGGAAATAATTCACGGATCTTGATTAAAAAACAAAAACGTTGGACTGAATTTGATGAAAACACACGTCACTGCTCCTGTTCTATATTTGCCATAGTTTTTGGGCATCGTTGTTGAAAAGCACAAGAGGCTAAAACAGGAGGTGATTGTTTTCCCGTGTTGTTTTCTTTCGTCGTACCTTTGCTCACATCACCGAGCAGCTACTCACGGATGCAGTGAAGTAGGCTTTTGTTCCCGAGTGCTGGGAAACCCTGTGGCCTCTGATACTGTCGGGGTTTTTGTTTTTTAGCTGTGACCCTGGATCCTTGAAAGCTCTGCAGTGCACGGTTGCTATGGATTGATGATGAGGACGAGTCCAAAGAGGCTCCTTCACCTGAAGCCACTCGCTCACTCTTTTTATCAGTGTTGCTGTGGGGCCTCATTGACTTGCTTAAGTCCCTGTGACCTGTCTGTTTCATACCTGAAGGCTGAAGACTCAGTGTGTTTACCTTCACACTTATGCTCCAATATCATTCTGGGATATGACAATATTCAGACTTTTTTATGCATCATGTAAACAGCCTAATGTTTTGGGGTATTTTCCAAATTTAACCTTATTTTAAATTGAGCATTTTCCAATTAAGACAACAATCTGGTTGAGCACAAACAAACTACACAACAAGCTTCAAAATCCATATTTTAAAAAATCTTTGAAAACTTGGATATAATTCCTCCATCAAGCAATAAAGTGGTGTAACCATAGTGCGTCTGCAATGAGGGCTTTTTCCATTCATCAGAGTGTGTGTGGCTGTATTTAAATAGGACTATTAGTGGCATATCAAGTTTTTTA
This sequence comes from Hippoglossus stenolepis, assembly GCF_022539355.2. Classification (NCBI taxonomy): domain Eukaryota; kingdom Metazoa; phylum Chordata; class Actinopteri; order Pleuronectiformes; family Pleuronectidae; genus Hippoglossus; species Hippoglossus stenolepis. The sequence continues at coordinate 20,521,674 of NC_061497.1, forward strand.
TTATTTTTTATAACCAATTAAGGAATAAATCCCTGTACACGTTCAGGCTCAACTGACGCTGATTCTGCCTCCCCAGGGATAAGATACTGAGAAAATGATCATTCTAGTGGAATTTCTTTGGGATAAAAATGCTCAGACTTTAATATATCTACGATACACATCAATGGTTTTTCTGCTATTTCTTAAAGTACGGGTATAATCATTGCTAAACTGTTGCTATCTGCAAATGTAGAGAAAACCACATAAAGAAAATGCAAAGTATAATTAGCGACTGCTGTGATGCACCGTAAGTTTGAAGGATCTAACTGCGAAGCCATCAGGACGGAGGCGCCTCCCCGAAGCGACCTGCTTGCACCTCGCTCATACTTTTCATTCGACTCGCTCAACAAACCTCGACAGCTGACGAAACGGAGCCGGAGCACAGGAGACATTAACACTTTCCTGTATCAGTCCTTCAGCAGCAGACCCAGACGCCCTCAGCCCGGCTAATAGGATCACGCTGTGCAGCAGATAGGAAGTTCCACCCTTAGATAACGCCTTCATTCTGTGAGTGGGCGAGCGGCGATAGAGGACAGAGAGCGGGAGCTCTGCTCAAGACAAAGCACCTTCTCTTATCGATAATTGCTTGGCAACAGTGAATCAGCTACCTGATTATTCGCTGATTACTCGAGCTAACTGCGAGCCCCTCAAACAACTCTATCAATGCTGCATTGTGATTATATCTCTCAGCAAATTGCTGGCACATTGAGAGCAGAGCATATTAATCCAATTAAGCATTTGTAGGGATTTATATTTTAATTTTTTTACCAATTTAACATCCGGCAGATTTCAGAATGAGATCAAGTACGATTTGGCTTCAGCTCCATGTTTATCTGCTCCAAAAACATGTGTTGATTGAGGTGATGAACTGATGGGAAAATGGCACAGAGCTCATGTACTTGGCGTATTTCGATGGTACAGTATGTTAGTATTGCCTCAGGATAGCTAATGTTAAAATATGCAGTTCTGTTTGGCCTCTGTACTCCAGCACATCTGAGTTAAAATAAAACAGTAAGAATGAGGTTAAAGTGCTGAGTTTAACCTGAATTTCAGGCTGTTTTCATCCACAACAAATGAACCGTGGAGAAAATAAAGCTCTTTTGATGCTAAGCTGCGGACGATAAAAAAAAATAAAATCCACTAAACTGTTTACCTGAGATGGATTTGAACACCACCGAGCGATTTAACCTCGCCATCACCGTTACATTTGAAATTTGGCAAAACAAAGAAAAACATGAACCTCCTAATACTTGAAGACTGTTGTTACTTGGCAGCAAAGCGGAAAATAATACAGCCACTAAAATTACCCTCTCCGCCTCTTGCAGTCAAGCAGATGTGGAAAGTATAATTTACACTTTATTACATTCCCGCCCTGCAACCTTCAAACAACATTACTGGCATCAAGATGGTTCGGTTAGGACATGAAATACCCTCTGATAATATCCAGCTGGGGTTTGATGCATGTTCTCTCTCGCTCTCTCTCGCTCTCTCTCTCTCTCTCTCTCTCTAACGTCATACCTGGAACGTCATGGCTCTGCTGGAGCCGACACTTTCGTCCCCATGGAAACGAGTCACTGTGGCACCAAGCAAACTCCGCTCTCTCTCACCTATTATTCATCCCCGGAAACGAAGGTGACTGCAAGTAGCAGTGTCGTGTCATAATGCTGCATATTGTTCAGGAGAGGATTAAAGAGCGGTTCGAATATATTCGTTAAAACAGCATCTTTAAATAACTCCGGAGCAGTAACTCACTGGTGTCTTTGTGTAAACGGGACAAAGATAACATATGGATTAACGTGAAAGTAGAAATATAATAACCTTGTTTCCCTGGAATTTAATTTAATGTGGGAATTGTGCAGGATGGGTAAAAACAAAACTTATAACTTATTATAAGATATCAATTTTTGTTAAGAATTATCAATTAACTGTGAAAACACACAGAAAATAATCTAAAATATTGTGTTTTGCCCCAAATCTGTTAAAAGAATGACCTTTTTTGATTCTCTTCTGTTTGAACTTAAACGATTTACTGAGATGAGCTGTTTCTGTTTGTTTATGTGGCCTTGTTTGTTTGTTGTGTTTATGTAATATATTTAATTTACGTAATGTGTATGACTGTGTGTGGTGGACGAAGGAAGAATAGATAATGCTAATACTGGTGCTAATGGGGATCCTCAGAAAGAAAGAAAGCGCCATCACAAGCTTTTCATGTGACCGTACTCATATTTAAGGGGCCTTACTTTTTTAAAAGTAATTGTCTGCAAAATAATTGTAGATTAACGAGCTGAAGCTGTTGCTTGATCACAAATGAACAAATAATCCTGAATCAATACATTCGTGCAACTGTTGAAACGCAGCCTGTTGCACCAGCTGGGAGGTTTTGAACGAAGCTTCCTGTCAGAGGGAGTCATAAACATAAATAACAGTAGCATTAAAAGAATTAAAGTATTACTGCAAACTCTCTCCACCATCCCAGGAACATCATATACTTTAAAAGTTCGAGTCTTCAAACAAACCTCTGAAATTAGGAAGTTTTTGGCAGCAAGACAAGTGGCACGGGGCCTCATTAGGGGGCTTCTAATTCTAATCATCTGTTCTTGGGGGTCCCCCCTCATCTCGGGGGCCTGAAGGCATTTGCTTGCCTTGCCTGTGCTGCTGCCGAGCCTCTGCCAGTAGTTTAATGTGCTAATCTCTGCTATAACTTACTAAGAATTAGATTGCACCGCATGAGCACTTTACAACAAAGAGTCGAGATAAAACTCACATGTAGCCGATAAAAGTAGTTCCCTGTTAAAAGGTTACGACGGTGGAACAGTGAGAGGAAAGGTTACAACGTTTTGTGTAAAAAAAAGGAACCAGAGGAACAAATAGTTTGATGTTTACACCGGGAGCACGTTTCCTGTGACAGACGACATCTCCTAACATTCATGATGACAGGGGACACGCGTGGCTGCCTTTGTGCTGCACAGTTATTTTACGCCGCTTCATTTCACACGAGATGGGAGATGTTCTCTCGATGATAAAACAACCATGTTGGCCTGTTCGTTTATTTTACAGCAGTGTCTTTCTCTTCATTTTTTATCAGAATATGCAGTTGGTAAAACACTCCTCTGCAATGAGGTTTGATTCCAGTCGTCTCAGTTTTAAGGCAGAGTCTAGGCAAACTATTTCACATGCACTTATTTCTCATATATCTTGAAATCCTCTTCACATCCCGAAAGAAAAAGCTCGGCGTCATGTTAGTGTAACGACGGGTCACATGCACAAAGCAGCACATTTAATGGGATATTTGAACAATCAGACTTTTGTTCAGCTGCTGCAAAAGGCTGCAGAGCTCTGTCTGGAGGCTGAATGGGCTCAGACTCTTTGTGAAAGCAGCAGAAAACATCTGCGTGACACAACGTACTCACATTAAAGATACGCTGGGAGAAAGATACCATCATGCAGTGCAGGGGCAGGACGGCTGTGGTTTAAATAAAGGGGCGTGAGGGTAAAGCTCTGTGTTAGCACCTCTGTTGATTCCTCTGTGCACCTTCCCACTGGTACATTCAACTACTAATAAACAAAAGTGCTGCAGGGTGACGTCAAATGCTGTTTTTAGGTAATAAAGCAGAAACAGGTGCATGAAGGAAATGTCTGGAGACTAAAAAAAACCATCAGCTCCAACTCCTGGAACGCAGCGACCATCAGAATCTGATCAGAAGATTCTCCGGTCTACTATTACTGACTCTTAAGAGCTTGGTGACATTTGATTTGAAGACACTTCTGGATCCCTGCTGCACAGTTTCCTTAAGAAGAATCCCTTTACTTTATCTTAACTTTAATACTTTGTCTTGAATGAATCATTAAACAATTTGGAGAAGTGTATTAGTTTGGTTTCTGAGATTGGGAGATAAATGTAAAAAATGTGTTGACGGCTGTGAAAAGAACCAAAGTGTGGAGTCAGGCGACTTACAGCGAACTTCCAGGTGCATGTGCTGGTTGTCCTGGCCGATGGAGTTGCTGGCGGTGCAGAGATACTGGCCGGCGTACGTGAACTGCACATTTTTCAAGGTGAGAGAGGAGATCCGCGCGTGGCTGCGCACCACGATGTTCCTGTCAAGGCTCTGTGGAGAACAGGAAAGAAGGAGAGAAGGGAAATTATTCTCACTGTCACATTCTTGTAGAAATAAATGCAAGTCTTGCTACTTTCCCCTCAGCTTGTTCATGAGGGCTTTTTATATTTGTTGGTTTTCCTGCAGGAGAACCAGGGAAATGATGGGATTAGGTTTCTGGTTTGGACAAACACAGATGATGGGAAAGGAAGCTGATGGAAAAATTAAAACACCTTTTGATTGATGTGATGAAGTTACAATGTCAATGAGCTGGTAATAAAACAGCAGAGACGGAATATAAAACTGAGATTGTTGCACAAATTGGCAAAAAGAAATATTTCTGGAGTTGCGAAAAATATAGTCAAAGATAGGATTGGTGTTGCTCCACATTTTTCTTATTGTGAAGTAAGTGGCACACACACACACACACGCACAGAACGAGGAAGCTGCAGAACTCAGACAGGAGGGTTCGGTATTTTTATTACATCTTTTGATGATAAGAAAAATAGAAAAAACACACACCAGCCTTTTTTCCTTTAGAGTGCGGCCAAGTTCCACACACAGTAACATTTACTCCATAAAAAAAATGTCAATACTAAAAAAATCCAACAAGAATGTTCTCCGTCTCTCGCACATATAAAAAACATCATGTGCATTATGGGAACAGAGGAAAATGTCCCTGCATCCACCTGGAACTCAGCCCTGACCCATAAAGTGCAAAGCTCCTCCAGTTTGCTGATTAGCGTCGTGTAGCTGCAGGTTTACACTCACTCTGATTGCAGTTGGAACGGTGTAATTGCAGTTGGGGACAAGCGACTTGTTAAAAACTCGCTTTTATTTTCCTCGGCAGGCCCAGTTTATCGCTCTGCCTGCTTAGTGGCACCGGCTGTTTCGGGGGGTAAGCAGGATCCCCGAGGACGAGATCCGCCCGCTCCCTGCACAGGTGGGCAGGCGACATCCGACTTCACCCCCGACCTCACCTGCCCTGTGTAATCGTGCGCTGGAGCTTGATGTTACAAAATACAGAGGACGAGGAGGCCAAAGGACAGAGTGGTTTGTTTTCTGGTGACATTTTGAACATATTCACGCGGTCTACGTTTTGTATTTTGTGTGCCGTGGTTTCCTGAAACTCTGCCGCAGAGACACCGACACCAAGGAGAGTCGTGTACACTGAAACTCTGTCGCTGTTAAAAAATACAGCAACAGCTTTTCTCTCCTCTGGGCGACCGACAGTTCCAGCCAACAGGGGACATACATCTTCCGCCGAGCTGCCACAAATTTTCTATTAATATTTCAGGCATTCTAGGTGCTTCAGCGTTTATGTTTTTATAAATAATTGAATATTTGTTGTATTAGCATTAAGGCGTGAGCTGGTATCCCTTTTTTTCGAGAGCGGGGATGGTGCAGATGTGGCAGAAATATTTCTGCTTGTTTACAGAACATCCCGGGGAGTGTCCTGGAACATTTAGAAAGGGCAACATTAATCTTGTCTCAGCGCGGTGACACAGGAAGGAGCCGCACCGTGGGCACAATGTCCGAGTGTAAACAGGACACAGGTAAATGGAGAAAAATGTTTTAATAACACGGCAGAGGAGGAAGCGAAGATGATTGATTCGCTGATTAATTCCAATAATTGAATTACGATTTCCGAGCAGATAAATAATCACGTGCGACGTGTAATGGGAAAGCATGGGCTTGATTTTTTTCAGTTTCCCCCTGTTTGTGCAGTCGCTGCTGCTTTGCTTTTGACTGGGTTATGTAATCTGTCAATACATGCGTCTTGCTTGTCACATATTTTGTTCTACACCGTTTACATGAGAGAGAGAGAGAGAGAGAGAGAGAGAGAGAGAGAGACAGCCTGGCTGCGTCTGTCAGGGAAGGAAACCAGTTCACTCTCTTATGTGCGCTGCTTCAATACATTTTAATTAAAGTTGACACAAGGGGAGCTTTTCTTAGCAATGATGGTGCAAATAGCTTTTTTTTATATAATTTGTGGAGGATTCTGTTTTTCGGGAGCATATCTCTATCCCCCACAGCAGCCACAGTTAATGCCTCATTAATGTCTCACTGGACGAGAAAGGTATTGTTGAATATTAACTGTGAGCAGGATGTGAAAGACGTCTGTGGCTCCACCTTGGTGACATGAATCATAAAGGTTGGTCTGACTTCAACATTAAACATTTACCTATTACCAGGAAACAGGTTATTAACAAAACGTCCACAGCCACACTTCCTTCTTTTTTGAGAGATTGCACTTTTTCTTTGTGGTGCTTTCACTAATATGCTCTCATCACCACGCTAACAATGAAATGCTAAAATACTAAGATTTGGCAGATATACTTTGTATAGCATGTGCTAACATTTATTAAGTAGAACTAAATCTGACACAGACGTGAAGCTATTTGGAGGGTTTTGTGTATTTGGTCATTAACCATGTCAAGTCAGAATATGACTATCTGTGCACCATGAAACACTCGTGCCAAATAAAAAAGAAACACTCCAAGTTCTATACAGGCTTTGCTGACAGGTTCTATGAACAATGTATTTCTTTAAACTCATCATTTACGTTTCATTTTTAAATAATGAATGGTCCTGGTCAGTACAGATGTGGTAATCTGCAAATCTCCAGCCAGTGGATGCATCACCGTCCTGAGAAGTGAGATCATTAGGAAACTTTTCCCTAAATTGGGATCCAAAACATCTCCTGTGATAATTTTAGTTTTCCTTTTTTCTAAATTCCTGTCATGGAAAAGCATGATTAGAATAATTAAAGCCGTGTGTCCTCTGGCAGAGCTGGAGGATAACGAGCCGAGCCGACAACGTCCACAACTGGCCACTGTTTGTAGAACAGAGCTCCTGATTAACGAGCTGTCCAATTAGAAGGAAGGATCCTCAAACAGGATGAGTCTCTTAGAGACAATCAGACGGAATAATTGGTGCATTTAAATGGTCTTTGCCCAAAGAGTGAATAATGTTGATGTTCACGGAACCCTGGTGGCTCATGGGGTTAATGAAACGAGCATTAAAATACAAAGCAATGTCCTCTTTCCTGTTATTTATGTAAAATGTTCAAAAACACCTTTAAGTTCCTTCAAGTAATTATCCTCAAAGTCTACTAAGTGTTAAAGTGGCTTCAAGATATCCCAGTTTGCAGGATAGGTGCTGATGTTACAGTAAATCCATTAAATTAGTTAACTGAATAAACAGCATTAAACCATGTGATTTGTATATGTTTATCTTCACTTATCAGATATAGAAGCTGTTAAGCTGTTTCTCAGTATTTACACTTTGCAGAATAGAAGCATTCCGTCTTATTTAAGTAACGGGCAAGGTCACACGTTTTCCTCACGAGTATTTACTGAATGCACGACTCGGTAGTGCTAACGTCGGCGAGGTGATTACAATCAGGCCCTGATCTGAGGAGCTGTCTGAAGTGTTCTCCTCAGTGAAATAAAAACAGATTGTAAAGGTTTGAAACTCTCCAGCGCAACACCGGCTTTATTCACCGCGTCGACTCGTATCACACATCCTTGTTAGCGGCCTATGCTTCCAGCCACAGTCAGATCCCAGCATAAAAGTGCGGGCGACTATAGATTAGTTTGATCAATACCGAGCTTTTAGAGGTTATTTCACCGGCAGCTGATTTTTATATGGTGGGCTGCATCGATAACACAATATCTAATGTGGCTTTTAGTTCTAATAGTGCTGCTGCAGAACTATCGACTGATCTTCAGATGCAGAAAAACATGAAAACCGGTCACAGATCATGAGAAAATTTTCACGAGTTTTATCTGCAGGCGACTGAATCAGGTTTTTTCTCCCACACTGTTTTCTCACCCCTGCAGGAACAAAGTGTTTTATTAAAGAGAAAACCAACGTGAGGAAACCTGAGAGGGAATTTACAGGAACTACAAACTGTTAAAGGGCATCGACTACAAACACACTCCTCTACTGACTAAATGTGATATTGAGCTACACTCTACTCCTGCTAATAGCTGGTTGTCTACGAATGGAGAAAACAAAAACACCACCATGAAATAACGTGTGGTCATTTGTCAGTGTCAAGTGATGAAGACTAAATGGAATTTAACGTAACGTGTCTTATACTGGGAGCTGTAAAAGACCAGTAATAAAACCGTCAGACACTAACACACGTGTTCTGCACAGAAACAAATGACCCAACTTGAAATCCAGGTCTGTGAAGTAACACTGGTCACATGCTGGGACGAGAAATTTAAAATTAACTTAATACGACTAAAAACTAAGTAATTCATCACGTTATCGTTCGTTTTTTGAGAAACACAAGTTATAAGAACTAATTTCTCACTTTTACTTCATTGTTATGTGAGTGAAGTGAAGTGAAGTGAATGAAGTGAAGTGAAGTGAAGTGAAGTTAAATTGTTATACACTTGTTGTCAGTTCTGTTATTATTATTATTACTTTGTGTCGGGTAAAGAGTTTGCATGTTTCCTTCCAGTCAAACACCAGAGCAGAGACCTCATGTATAACAGTGTTTTTGCATTTATAATAAAGTTATCTAATCATTTCCCATCACTAGTTCCTCCTGAGAAACTTGGACGTCAGATTCAAAAAGACTTTAATTTACTTAAACTCTGTTGGATAAATAAAACGATGTGTTCGGCTTTATTCCACAGACCTGTTTATAAATGAGGCTCCGGGCGTTTTCACTGTTGAACAAACATGCAGACTCCGAATCAGGCGACACCACTGAAAACCACTCTGTTAAGATTTAGTAGAGCTCGGTGAGTTAGAGGCACCGCCGGCCCGCAGCAGAGCAGACAGTGTTTTCTGTGTGACCTCGCAGAGACGCTGGACCGACCCACAAACCCCTGCGGGAATCGAACTCTCCCCTAAATTCGAGGTGAGTCGGAAAAGTAACCAGACCGTGCTGCAGGAAATCACAGCACGCTACAAGGCCTGAGATCGGCTTTGAGATATCAGTAAACAGGGACAAGTAAATAGGGCAAAGCCTAAACGTGTGCTGGAACTAAATGGATTTAATGTACTGTACTACGCGTCTAATGGGGGGGCGACATATTTAGCGCACACGTACATGTGGTGCACGTTAGATGTGGGCTGAGCGACAACACTTCTGCTCTGCAGGCAAAAAAAAAGGAAACACAAAGGTGGTGGCGCTACTCGTGCTATTTACAACTAGAGTCAGGCTACAGCAGCTAGTAGCCATACCTCGTATGTGTCTGGTCGCGTCCACGAATCCTAGAAGGGACAGAAAAGATGGAGGAAGCAAAAAGACAAAGAGCGGCACAGTGCAGCAGAGTGAGCGGTTTGAGAAGGAGCCACACAGACTGGACGCACCTGCAGGAGGTGCTTTCATTTCTCACAGAGAAACAGCAGAGGACTTTAAATGTTTTTTAACGTCATTAACTACAGAAACATATTCACTACATTGCTGCTGTTCACTCTCCGGGACACATCAGACTAATAATAATAAGTATATCAGGGGAAAAGAAAGCAATTTTCTGGTTATCAGCTAGTTGTTTTTGTTTTGCATATGTTTTCAATTATAGGAAAATCAAGTGGCGCTGATTTAGAAAACTGCCAGTGAACGAGGTGATCCATCAAAGTCAGCTTTAGGTTGTGTATTATTAATAATAATAATAATAATAATACAGATGTGAAGCTGCTTTCAGACAGTGAGCAGCTACACGTGTTTCTATGTGAACATGGTGGCAGACGTGTACTGTAAAGAACAACAGGGCAGAAGCAGGGAGAGCGATGACTGCTGCTCTCATGCATGTTCACCGAGTTCTTGATGGTTCACGTTTTTTCCACCTCGCCACCATCGCAGCTCATTGTGCGACCGTGACGGCGCCCACAGAAATAACCAGGGAAATGGTAAAGGAGCTGATTTTACACCACGTTATCAGGCAGGAACTGTGGCCGCGACTCCTGAGAGCAACTTACTGCTCAAAGTGATGAATTATGAAACTTAATTATCAAGTCCAAAGCAATACGTGTATATATGATTCATAGTTGTGGGCATAAGATGTAGAAGTAAACAACTGAGGAAGATTACAGCCGGTTCTCATTGGACAAGCCTGAATTATTTCTACCAACATGTATTTGTTACGAGTATGAATATGTTCGGTCATGAATAAATTATACCACTGTATTTAAATATTCAAAGCAAACAATATTAAAATCATGGAGTGTGAGGTTTTCTTCTTGTTGTTATAGTGTTGTTACAGTTTAGCTGATATTTACAGAAACAGGTCAAAAAGTCAAACAGGAGCATGTTTTTTCCAAAAGCAGCATCGGAGGCTTTTTTAGTTAATTATGAATTAATGTTTTGTGTAGAGAGAGAATTTAGAAATTAGAAGCACACTAAGGAAAACAGAGAACTTTAACATTAATCACACGTGAGCAATTACCCTAATCTTTAGACTTTGATTTTCTTATCTGAGCCCCCATCATCGTGGCAGTGTTTTCATTAACCAGTTTATTTGTTGTGTTGATAACAGGTACATACACATATTTCTAATCTCACCGTGTTGATAAAAGTTTACAGGATGAAATTGAACGTTCAATAATCCCGTCTCAGGAGATGACGCGGTGATTAATTCACTTTACTTTTTAGTAGAGGCACAGTGAAAGCTGACTGTCCTGTTGTCGCACATCTTTATGATTTTATATTTCTGGATGTGATGTGATGGGGGGGGCACAATGGAGGACGGACGACGGCAAACACGAAAACTCGCTAAACGATTACAATTAGTGACAGCGAGCGCCGGGTGATCAGCGTGATTTCCAGATGACGGCAGCATTAAATCAAAAACGAATGTGACAGTGATGGATGTGGACGAGCGGGATGACGAGTCGGTGACAGATGTGAACGGGAGAACGGGGGCGAGTCCTAGTTTTGCAGTTCGAGCATCACATCCAGTAACTCGCAGGCCATGAATGTGCTGTGTGAGCGCTTCCACTGATTGACAGTGATGAATTACACAGTTAATGGAACAAACTATTCAATTTTATTCCTCTCTTCTGATAATAATTCTCCCGTGTGCCTCACTCAGTTTGCATTTGATGTAAAAAAAAAAAACAGCACAGTGATGATTTTATTATTCACGGAAGCGTCTTGTAAGAGCTAAAAATGGGAAGTTTGTCCCATTTCGGCCTTGAGGTCTCTCAGAATCAAAAGAGTGTGAAACTAGTGTCGCTCAGACGCCTCGAGCAAACTACTTAGACTCCGCTGTCACTCTTTTTTAATTCTGTGAAATGTTTACCACGGCAAAGCCATTATGTTCCTGTTTTTTTTCTTCTCCTGGCATCAAACTGAGGTGGAGACGCGCCGCCAGGGGAAACACTTTCTTTTTATGCATCACAACTTTTGGCACAACACCCCGGCTTCACCACGCCGCATTAGGCTGCGCTGCACTGTCAGGTAAAAAATAAAACCGCCGCCACCTCCGCCGCCGCTGCTTGGAAATTTCAGGTTTCATCCGTCCTTTGCCGATTGTGGGTTTGTGCACATTCCAAGTTCGTTTCAGCTTCTTCGACTCTTTTCACGGTGACTGACGCGCTTCAATTACTAATTAGGCTTGATGTTGAAAGGCTATTGGCAGGTTGGCGTTAATTTAAAGTTGAGTCTGAGATTTCTTTATTGAGAAAAGCAGTTTGAGGGATCGTGTAAATGTGCCAAAGCTTTGAAAGATCTTGTGGAATGACATTACCACGGCTGGTGAATGACAAACAGCCGCTGCTGCTGCAAACCTCCACAGAATGAGGAGGATTCTGGTTCGTTCCAAAAGGAAAATAAAAGCCAAAAGGAGTTTAACTTTTCAAGGAATTCAATTTATGGGAAATATCGACATAAATAACCCGAAGATGAAAAGGTGCATACCATGGCTGTTAACCATAGAAGTATATTTGTTATTTTTGACACAGGATATATTTTCTTAAAATGTTAATGCATTGCCACAAGGTTCCAAAGTTTGAAAAAGTGAGTCAGTCCGGTTTAATTTTGACAAAACACAAAAACATGTTCGTGGCTCTTTTGGCTAAAGCAAAGAAAACTTGGATGCACTGCAAAGTTTAAATCTGGTCACTGCTGTGTTCTATTTCACTTTTTTGAATTCACCAATCATCACACAACTTTTAAAGTAATGATCTCTTGAACCAATATAAGAATATATGATATAGTCATAACAAATGCATCCTAATAAACAAAAAACTAAACTACAGGAGCTCTCTTTAATCATTGTGATAAACCCTACGACACAATGAAGAGAAGCAAAAGTCAAGGACAACCCAAACTAAACTTATTTCTACTGTGCTCCTCGATGTGAAGTTATATCATATATATCATATATATATATATCATATATATATATATCGTATCCACCATCAACAATAAGTTTGGGGTTGACAGTGAGAAAGAGTCAATCAATTGTGTGTTAACTATTGTGTTGGGTTTGCCAAAAAACTACTGTGCAGAGCTATTCTAAGAAGAACTTTTTTGGTCTTTTCATGAGATTTGTTATTATTATAGATCGTTCATTCTTTCTGCATAAGATTCTAGAAATCTTAAAATCAATTTAACGTTATTACATTAAGGTTGATCAGTTTTATGGTGATACTATCTGATGTTAAACTTGTGTTGCAGGGCAGCTTTAAGGTATAATTCATTGCACTGTGTTCTCTGAAAACAGCCGGACAGAGCCGGAAAGTGAAGTAGGACACTGCGCCCCGTCCCTGTCCTCTGGGACCAGACAGGACAGGTGCTCTCACCGCATTCACTCCAGGAATAGTGCACCTACTGTTCCACGCGTACATCATTTGTCACGGTGCATAACAACCGTGGTGGATGAACCATTTTCACACAGACAATTTCATTACGAGGCAGCGCACACAAGAGAGAGCAGCCAAGAGAGAGCGAGGATGTGGCTGAGCAGGAAAATTAAACAAGAAGTCAAACATCAGATGTGTTATTTTCTGTCTGAACCACGTGAAGCTCTCAGCAGCGCAGCAGGTGGAGGCCTTACGGAGCTTTCATGCACGGTTCAATACTTAAAAGTGATAAAGAGCTGGTTTACCTCACACACGATAATGACCTACTTTTATTAAAATTTTTTGAATATTGGGTCTTTCAGGGAGTGATTTAAACCGCAGCACAGACTCGGGCATATTCAAGGGTATTACAGATAAAAAAGCCTTAAAAAGGTATAAAGTCATATTATTATAATTTCACTTTTTTTGACAAGTCATATTGTGCCCTCGTGGCCTAGTTGCGAATTCTCCAAAGGCTGTGAATCAGTCCGTAACTCAACGAGAAGGTAAATCTGCAAGGGGAAATATACCTCGCACCTACAGTAACTTCCCTTATTGTCAGAAGTAATATGAAGATGGATAATAATACCTCATCTCTTGCAGCAGCTATTTTAGCTGCGAGCGGAGGCAGAAGTGTTTCTCCTCCATCCGCAGACCTGCTACCGGCAGCAAGGTAATTATCTTAATACTGTTTACTGCATTCACAGCAGAAAATTACCACTCTGAAGTGACTAATCCATCTCCTGCTCGCACCAGGCACGTGTCACAATGGACCATTAAGATGGATTTTTCAAAATTATTCCATTTTAATGAGCTGATAAGAGCACGACAATAGGCTCGGGATCATATTCTCTCTTCCGGCTGGCAACTGCCGACACGCTGGGACCAGTGTGACGGGGAGAAAAATGCACAAGGATGATATTCACGGCTCCCACGTCAGGAGCCCTTCGCCGTGTTCTATGGCGAAAGCTCTAATCCAGTGTTATCTGCTGCTCTGCTGAAGGACACCAAGAGAAGAACGACGAGATAATGAAGAGCAGGACAAAGACCTGCAAACCTTATGTGGCTTCATGTAGCAATTTGCTGTTCAAATAAAAAGTCTCAGGTAGAATCCTATTTTGTGATGAGGTCTATCTTTCTATCCATCTATCCATTTCTCCATCCTATCATATCCATCTGGCGTATTGTATCGCACTGTATCGTTCCTTATCGTATCGTATCCATCGTATCATATCGTATCCTATCTTTCATGCTCATATCATATCGTATTTATGGAGGCTGTGGCTTAGGGGGTAGAAAAGTAATCCTCCAACTAGATGGTCAGTGGTTTGAATCCCAGTCCAATGCTTAAGTGTCCTTGGGCAAGATGATGAACCCCAAAAAATTACCTAATTGAAATTTTAAGTTGCTTCAGACAGAAGCGTCAGCTAAATGATATTCATTCATTACATGGTATTGTATCTATGGTATGGCATTGTATCATATTGCTTCAAATCTAATTGTATCTATGGTACCTATTGTATCGTGCTGTATCTATCATGTTACAACGTATCGTATCATATCTATTATATTGCATCATATTATATTGTATCTATGTTATCTATCGTATCATATTGTATCCATCATATTGCAGCTATTGTATCATTCACATCTATCTATCGTATCAATGGAATCTATTATATCTATCATACCTATCGTATCTATCTATGAAACAGACTTTATACTTGTATTTAATCCTGTGTCCCCTCAGCGGATCATTACAACAGTTTGCCAGAGAATCATAATTGAGGTCATAAAAGTCGGGTTTTGAAACAGAGATTGACTCGCGGCCTCCAGATTGTTACACAGAAATAATTAAACTAGTTTGACTGGAATCATTTTCTCTTTTTCAAACCACTCTCACTTAACTTTCAATGAATTCTGAGCCATTATCGCAGCGATTGTAGCAGCAACAGTCCCTTTTAAATGCCGAGTGAACTGTTGCATACACTCCTAATAATGCTGGAGAATATCATGGCGTTGCGGCGGCTGGATATTGGTTTAATCATCTCTCTCTCTCTCTCTCTCCTCTTACAC
Source organism: Hippoglossus stenolepis (assembly GCF_022539355.2). Taxonomy (NCBI): domain Eukaryota; kingdom Metazoa; phylum Chordata; class Actinopteri; order Pleuronectiformes; family Pleuronectidae; genus Hippoglossus; species Hippoglossus stenolepis. The sequence continues at coordinate 20,536,694 of NC_061497.1, forward strand.
TCAGGATGGAGGAGTATACAATCATTCATGCAAGTCCAGGGGCATTAGAGAAGGATGCTGAAAGTTTAGAGAGAGATGGAGGAATCGGAATGTGACTGTACAAAGAGCACGTTCAGGTGGCAACGCAATTAAGGTCGAGGTTGGGAAACGAAAACAGCAGCGTCAGCGGTTTATTGGCCGGGTGATTGGCTTTTAATGATGTGCGATGGACGGGGCCGGGAAACAAGGTCGACGGCAATGAATTCAAGATTAAATGAGAAACACAAGTGAGTGGACGAGTGACTGATCTGGTTCAAACGCATCAATGTCAATATGAGATGATGCATTAGCTCCCGTGATGGATTGAAGTCACACCCTGGTTTTCTGGAGTAAAACGACAATTCAGCCGAAAGTTTGTCAATGACAGCTTCGCCTCAACGTGTCGATGAACCGCTCGACGATTCGTGAACTGGACAAAACGATCTGTGTTTTCTCTGAACTGCGCTGATTTGATTATTTTACAGAATAATGTGCATTTATGTTGACATCTTGATTGTATTTGTAATTTGGTTTAAATGTAAAATATCAAGCCTTAATTACATCTCTTTCTTACAAGGGTTTAATAAATCGTTTTGATACGTTTATCTGCAGATATATCGGTATCTGAAATATTTTACTTATTAATATCGGTATCAGCATCAGCCCCAAAAACGACCATCTTGGTTGGACTGGAGCACAGTTGGTCGCCAGTGTCTGTTTCTCTGTTTACTCTGCATTCAATTTAATTCAATTCAATTTAATGCACTATTCCTAGAAAGGAGCTGTATGAATTTATTCATGCTCTAGAAACTTTAGAATTCTATTAAAAAAAACGCTTTAAAAAACGCTTTGTGTTTTTCTTCTAATATACAAAAGAGGAGACTTTCATCATCATCAAAGAAAGCGGGCACAGTGCACGAGGAGATATTTGAAATGTCTTGCATAAATGTATTACATGAATTCAAACATTTATTCCTTTCTGCAGTGTGCTGGTGTTAAAGGGCACTTGGACATTTCTATCCAAAGGGCCTGTGCTGCCTTAGATTCCTTATTGAAGAGATTCTGCTGTTATTTAATGACGTTAGGAGGAATTCAGTCCCGGCCAAGACTCAGCAGAGGCTCTTTATGCCCCAATAGCTCCCACATAAGGACATTAATTTTCATCTGGTTTGCTAAATAATTATCCTTTGACTTAGTTGGGGCTGTTTAAAAGCCATTATCTCGGTTAAAAGAAGAGGAGTCTGTACCTGCTCTCCTTCGGTAAACACCCTGTTCTGAAAGCTCCAGGAGATGGTGGGCGTGGGGTCGCCCGAGGCCTCGCAGGTCAGCGTGACCTGCTCGTCAAACTCGGAGGCAGTGTGGTTGTTCAAGTAGGTGATCTTCGGTTGCACTAGGAAAAAGAAAAAGACACCACAGCGTTACTGAAACAGGTTTTATAGACATATTTATACTTATCAGTCCACACGGAGGTTTTTGCTTGTTGCAGCTCATATTTGATTTCCGTGTTGTTCTCTGGAGGTAAATTATTGTCGTTCTACAACAACCTGCTCTGGTTTTGTTTTGCTTTTTGCAATGGACAAATGTGAATGCACACATTTTATGAAGTGGCATATTAAAGCTTTAGTTCTAATTAAGTTAATTACACCTTTCAGACAATAAACAACATTAACAGTCAAGTTTTCTGGACGCTTAATAAATGTATTAATCATTTTTCCTCTTTTATTTGGCTTGTTTTTGGTCTCGACCAACTCCTGAGGAAAATAATAATAGTCTCTTTCGCCTCGTTTCCACAACTTCAACCAGAAACGTTTCACATTATTTTGCAAAAAAATTAAAATAAAAGTTGAATAACTATGGGAGGCTTCATTACTATATTATTTTAGTTTTATTTTTCTTGCTTAACCAGCATCTTAAAGCAATATCTCTGCAAAATCCTGCAGATCGGCTGCAAAAGTTGTCTGATAACTCTCAGTGGTTTGCATCACTCCGACACCTTTCACATGAAACGACCATTTCATCCATTGTTTATACAAAAAACGTGAGATTAGTGCAGGTTTCAACACCTATTTCACTTTATTAAATTCATTAGAGTGTTTGGAGGGTTTAATTCCCCACTGACACGGGCTATAACAGAGCTGCACTGCAAATGTCCTCATCGAGAGGAAGTCTAGTGTGATATCTCTGAGTGTCCTAAGGGCCGGCTTAATTAGTTTCCAGTAGGACATGCTTTTCTTTAAACTGTACGTTGGGGCTGTGTTACCCTGCAAGCAGCCACTGGAGAAGCTGCAGCAGACGAGTGTGTCCTGCAAATGTCAGTAAGTAGAAAGAGAAAAGGCCACGGAGAGAAAAAAGAGCCACGGAGTTGATGGTGTGATGATGGAAATATATTCTCTTACCAAACACGTTGAGGCTGACTTCCTCCGCCTTCTCCCCCGCCTTGTTCCTGGCGATGCAAGTGTATTCTCCTTCATCCACTTTCGTGACATCTTTTATTTCCAATTCTGAGCCGTCCTCGTTCAGGCCGTACTTATCGCCCGTTTCAAGGACGACGTTGTTACTGTAGCAGAGGGGGGAGGGAATAAAAAAAAAGAGGGAATAAGACATGGCGGAGATCAGATCAGACCCGTTTGAGAACTCGAGGGCTCCATCACACATTCCTCACCGACAACGATCTAGTTTTATCTCAGGAGGAGAGCGAGGAAAACCGGAAAAAGTTGGGGTCCCTGAGAACGTCTCAAACATTTCCACAGATTCGGTTTGCCTCAGCTCTCCTCTGGCCCTCACACCTGTATTTTAAAAAAGGCCACGCACCAGTTTAATGAGGATGATAATGCATGTTTTCCCACTTTTGCTCCTGAGCACCAGAACTTTTGTGTGTGTGCCTGAGCAGCAGCTTTTCAGAGGCATTTTGCAGGGAGACAGTGACTGACAGTCTTGTCAGCAGCGCTGGGAAACCAGAACAAATAGAGCTTTACCCCTTTTCACTGCTTCACCCATCTGTCCTCCCAACAACCGCACCATCCGTCTGATCTCTCTTCAGGCCACGGTGAGATCTTCTGCATCTCGCTCCGTCCCAGGATCCCAGGGTTCAATATAGTCTTATTCACTCACGTTTGAAAAAGGAGCAGCAGCATTTAAAGATTCACCTGCAGAGGAGCTGCTGCACGACGGGGGTGAATGATGTGTCATGGAACTGCTGCATGAGGAAACGTTTTTCTCCCGTTCACTCTGAATACTTGAGTTATTGAGAGATTCTACACCAGCTAATGGAGAATCAATTATCAGAGTTGTGTAAAGTCAGAACTTATTACCTAGAAAGAAAGAACATAGATATTCTTGTGGGGTTGTATTTAGTGTTGGGGGCTAAAAGCCGGCTCCATTTTTGAATTTAGTTCCAGGTCGGTCGAATACATAAAACGATTTTTAACCTTCGGTGCCCATAAACAAAACATATATCTCTCCTCATTCCCCCCTTTTCTCTTTTTTAGCCAAAAGGCAATTTAGAAAATACAGCATGCTCCTCATTTCCAGCCTTTGCTGACTCTTGGTTTTTATGCCAGACTATATCACCTTCAGCTAATTAATGTTCAGTAACTTGTACAAAGGCCAGAAACCGACTTGGCTGCGGTTTATTTTACATGGAGCTTGTGTCTGTGCTAAACCCCATCTGTCCAAAGAACCAAGAACCAAGAACAACTTGTTAATATGGTTATGGTTGTATTTAGTTTTTCAATAAAACAATATTCAATAGCTTATACCATAATTTATCCATTAGAACTAATGGATTTAATCTTTTTGAAATAAATAACTAATTTCTATCATAAACACCTGATTTCATGTTGCTTCCTTTTTTAACCGAGTCATTTAGACTGTTTTTGATTCTCATACGAACAGAAGATGTTTAAAGACTCAAATTTAATATATTAAATTCAAACTAAAGATATTTAATAAGCAACTGTCAATGTCTCAGGGATCGGTGGATTCATTACTGTATTGAGATACATAAAAATGATTTTGAACCTTGACCCTAGTTGTTCCACAAGAAACACTATTGTCAGTTCCTTCATTTCCATCAACATCGTGATTTTGACGATGCAAATACGATGCTAAATTCTGACTCTCTTTTTAACAGGAACATGAGGCCAAGATTCAATTCACCAGAAGCTACAGCATCAAGGTGCAGCTTCACTTCACATGTTCCAGCTCCATACCAACCACATGAAAACGGTTAGAGTTTAATATTAGCATTTGCAAAGTGTGAACCTGCCTAACAGGACTCATCAAAGGGTTTCTCCCCTTGATACAGTCGTGCAAATACAAATGTATGTAAAGCTCATCATTTCTCCCACGCCACAATTTGCAGACAAGACCGTGCAAAATTCATATTCATGCCGCACTTTCAAAACACGACCAAACACCAACTCCCTGTAATTTATGTCGTGCATGTGCAATCCTCCTAAAGGGAGCACAATCACTTTCCACAAACAGCCTGGTCAGAGAGGCTGCGGGACGCAGGCGGCAGCACCACAGAGACTTTACGTTGTTTTATCTGAGACTTGATCAGAGGAGCCAATTTATAAACAGGCACAGACGCCGCCAGCCGTGGTGGATTAGAACTAAACCTGAAACATGCAATTTGCACTTCTAGTCGGTGTTGAGTTGTTCTTTCAGAGGAGGGCTTGTCGAGAACAACCTGATTTGCATACGTTTTTAATGAATACAATAAAAACCAGCCAGCCATTGTGTGTGAGTTTTATAAAGAAGTCTTTCAGCACATAACAGCCTTTTTCAACCTGTGTGAGCCCCTTTATTCCAAGGTGCTACCTTCACATATTATAAAGGTATTTGAAGGTGCTACCTTGAAATAATGGGACACATGCAGAGACCGAACTGACAAAGAGCTCTTAACTGGATAAAAATCAATATGTCTGAGTGTAATTTTTCAAAAGATCCTTTCATTTCATTTTTTTTTCAAATCACCAGTTTCTCATTTTTACATGACTGCATCAGATTCCGTCGCAAACTCGCCCTGACTCTACAGGATCTTGTTTTTCCTCCCAGTGAATCCAGTGTGCAGGGACCAGTTGGATGTAAAACAGTTAAATAATGGATCCTGAGTGTTCGGTCACTGAAAGCGGTGCCTTGTCCTTGGCAGCAACAACCCGACAACGCTCCCTAAAACTGTCCAGCTGATTAATACTCAGGCCTGTGACTCAGATGTGATACGGGCTTCACACTGCATCCTGCTACTAAAGGGCACAGCCTCACCCTCACGGACGTGTCACAGATAAAAGCAAAACACTTTACTGCAAAAGGCAGATTAGAAAAAAAATAAAGTGATGTTCGTAACTTCGTGGACTTTTTTCTTTGTCGATTTTAAATTCTTTACAGGATAAAAAAACAAAACAACTTCGGGATGATTTTATTAAAATGACAAAGTGCTATCTCACCACTCCGAGCTTTGGCTGCTCAGGTAAAAACAACACAAAGTTCCTCTGACAGTGCGAAAACACACAGCACCTGCAAAGCGCAGTAATGCTACACACAATGTTGAGCTCGGCAATTTGTGTTTGATGCATTAATCATTTTTGCTGCATTGCTCAACATCATTGTTATGTAACTTTATCTTATCCGGCGGATTTTACTCTAAGAAAAAGATGTTGCCTTGTTAAGATCTGTTGTACTTCACTGATGAATCCTTCCCGTAGTTTTAATATGAAAGTTTCTGATTAAGGTTAATTAGATTCCACACCCTGATCCAGGGGTAGATATATGAGAAACCCCCCCCTACTCGTGTTACATCCCATCAGAACAGGTGAGTGAGAGCAGTGGAGGACGTACTGTGCCCAGGTGACGGTGGGTTCAGGGAAGCCGTCGGCATCACAGGCCAACAGAGCCGAGCCCCCGATGTCAGCTGTGGCGTTGACCTCTGACTGCCTGGCCCGGATGGTGGGAAGCACTGAGACAGAGAAATGGATACAGATTCATTAGATTTACATTGAACACACACAGCAAGTGAGTAAAAAGTTATTTTCTAATAGATTCTCCTGATTTATAGATTCAAACCTGATGTTTTTGGACCCTTGCGGTCAGTGGAAACAAGTTGTGAGCACATTAATTATCATTATCATCAGCTTTCACGTGGTGAGCTTTGCAGTGGGTGGACACTTGTATTGAAATAATTTGCTTTTATCCGTGATTGATAACCTGCTGTCTGTAATGACCGGAGCTAATTATTTACAAATCCATTATTTACCACTGATGCTTTTTTCTGGAAAACACATTATTTACACTTGATGTAGATAAAAACTAGAATTACTGCACTGCCGTTGTATGCCTCCGCCAACCAGTGCAGTTTGCATGTACATATTATTATATACTTTTTTACAAATTCATATAAGGTCAGTGTGACCTTTGACCATTAAAACATAATCACTATTTGAAAATCAGATCAAAAGTGGAAGAAATCCCCTCGAGCAGTCTTGAGATATCAGTCAAGAGGCCAAAAACAGACTTTGTGAGGCCATCGTGACTTTGACCTTAGACCTTAAGCTCCCAAAATTGAATCAGTTCATCGTTGAGTCTAAGTGAATATTTGAACCAAATTTAAAGAAATTCCCTGAAGGCATTCTTGAGTTAACTTCGTCACTTAGCAAACCTTGATTTCCTCAAGCAGAAAGTTTGTAGTTTGCCTCGTTACAGAATTAGATACAGAACTAATAGTTTGTCATGAGAGTGTCGAAAAGAATCAGAAGGAACCTCGGTGCACTCTGGATATTTATACTGCAAACTGTCGTGTACTTTAAGTATGTTGGTCTGAAGTGTGTCGTCGGACTAATGAACTGACCGACTGCTTCTGGGACAAAAACACTGAAGAACCATCAAGTCTTTAAAAAGGCAGATTTCAGGATGATCTTTGCTCCTGTGTCGAGCAGCAGCTCATTTTTAAAACAACGGGACAGGCGGGGTGGCGGGGCGGGGGGGCAGAAGGTGACAGAAATGTAGAGCTCACCATTAATGACGACCTTGATCATCCTGAAGTCGATTTCTCCCCTGGCCATGACCCGGGCCTCGCAGGTGTACATGCCCTCATCCGTCTTCTTGATGCCGCGTATCTGCAGGTGGCCGTTCATCATGATCCTGAAGCGAACTAGAACACAGAGAAGAGAACAGTGGTTTTCAAAGATCAGTCCGATCATACTGGTGCAACAAAAGACTGGAAGTAATCTTATCAATGGGGCCTTGTTTGGATTAAGAATAAAAGGTACAGTTTCTACATGTTTTTTGCTTTTCCGAGCATTTGTGCCTCTGTCCTGCTGGGGGCGTGGTTTCGTCACGCAGCTCCTCGCCTGCACACCTCATCTCCTCCTCAACGCCACAAGCTGCTGCAGCACTTCAACCTGTTTCCTTCAGTCCTGTGGTACAAAGCAGGCCCCCCTCTTCCCCAGCCCTCGCCTTCAACACAAGTTGTAATAAAACTACTCTAAGTGCTCATTGTCTCCTCGCCTGCGTCCCGTTTTGTTTTGGGCCCAAAGTTGAAATGAACTCGACTCCTACTCGCTCAGACAGGATATTGAAGGCGGATTAAAAAGTCCCAATTATGTCCACTAATGAGGCCGGTGGTTAAAAGAAGGCCGAGGGCCCTGCCTGCCCACACCACACGGACGTTTTGCTGTGTTTTACACGATCATAGAGTCTGACAAACGTGTCGCACCTCTAATTAAAACCAGCAGTAAATGCACAGAGCGAGCTAAAAACAGGTTTTTAGATTTTATTCAAATACCAGGGTTCTGACCACATTTCAAAAATCCTTCAGAAAAGCAACTAAGTCGTTTCTGTTGTCTGTTCCTTACACGTGCAAAATGGCTAATTAGGCTGCACGTGTTAAACATAACGTTCACAGGCCATTTTCATCCACCTTGAGGGAGAAGGACTCACTTTTGCAGTGGTCCGATGCTGCCAGTTTAATTCTCATCATAGTGAGGGTTTATAGGATGTTTCTAATAGAGAAGCCTCCTTTTGTTACACAAATAAATAAAAAAAAAATAAAGTCTGTGTGCCATAAAATCACTTGATGCACATAATTGTATACCGAGTGCCGGGAACGGCGTGGGCTCGGGATAATGAACATTTTATTCCCATCACTTTATTGCACAGACATTTCCGTCGAAACGACCTGAACACAATTTTCAGGGAACTTGCACTTTTCCTTTCGGTGTTAAAATTTTTTGCTCACTTTCACAAGCCCAATAAATTTCAGAAAGAAATACTATACTTTTTACATCTAATTACATATTTACAGTTTTTAGATTTATAAAAAGAATAATAAATAGATAGATGTATAAAATAGTTGAAATAAGCCACTGTGTCTGACATGAAAGTGCTGTTTACAGTGTGTTAAAGCATCACGAGTTCTGTCTCTACTGAAACTGACGCATTTAGCTGCAAATACTTTGATTTAACGACATTTTGAAGTTCTCAAAACATCTTCCATGTTCTCGTCCGTTTTTCTGCTTCCTGTCACGTACAAAGTGCAAAATCCTTCATGCACAGAAATGTGAACTAAATTATTCAGCTGCAGTAAAAAGTGGTGTTGAAGTATTTCAAGTCAGACCTCTGAGGGCTTCGAGTGGTATTTAAGTAGAAAACTAAATTCTACATTCAAGCGCATGCTACATTGACCCATAAAACAATGACAAAGTTTTGGGGTGGGTGGTTTTGACACTGAAACATGCAGCGTGTGGTTAGGGTCAACTGCTGCGCTGAGAAAAAAAAATTACATAAGACGCTTTGCAGTTTGCAGTGTCGGTTGCATTTAGTGGGTTTTTTTCCCCGGCGAAAAACACATTCCTTGACCAGGGTCCAGGAATAAAAGCTGCCTTAGCACAACACTGTGGTGACTCCGAGCTCTCCAGCGGTCACCGAGGGAGGGGTTAGCGAAAGGTTAAAATAGGCCCGGGTTCAAGTGTAAAACAAAACACAGTCTCCCGCTTCATTTCACCACATATAAGAAGGAAGTTTGAGCCTAAACTCGCGGAGGCACAGCTGCTCTGGAGCACACACACACACACACACACTGGGGCTGCCGGATGAAATAATTTACATAAACTGTACATGAACACGTTTACTGCAGCGTTTAGGTTCCATCTCGTCTGATTGGCAGAGGAGATGCAGGTTGAGGAGTTTTGTAATTTGTTTCTTTCGGGGAGGAAACGGCGGCTGCAGGCGGCTCCGTTTCACAGCGGCAAACAAAAACTGTCCACGTAAACCTGTCACTTCCCCTCGTGCAGCGCCGCTCGCCGTGTTTAGTCGCACGCTCACAATGTTTGGAAGCGTCACAGCAGAGTTAAATACCTCAGTTCTGTGTCACGCTCCGTCGAGCTAAAGCGTGTTTACTGGCAAAGCTGGAATCGTGTAGAACATAAGAACAAACAAAAAGGATTCGAATGCAGAGAAGTTCCTATGGAGCTTTAAATGCTCTTTGATTCTGGGCTTTGTTCCCGTGACAGTGACTCAACACAGGAATCCACGAAACGCTGTAATCAAAGCGGATTACGTCGAGTATTTTAAATACTCACAAAGTTTAGGAGGAATTTACTTTTGCAAACCTATGACGAGGTCATGGCTAGGCCACACCCGACATGTATGTTCCTCTCGTATTCAGGTTCATAATTACCTTTTTGTGTTTTTATTGGCATTTGTTTGTTTGTTTGTCAAAATTAAGTTTTGTGGAGGAAGATTACAATTTGAAGCAGATTCTTTACATATTATATATATTTTTTTTTTAGCATGGCGAGTTTGGATGTTACCGTTTGAAGAGGTACGTGCTCTCCGAGTTCTCCCCTCGTTTTAATTTGGGTAATTTTTAGCATCACTTTCCACCAATGTCCACAGCTGCAGCTCCTCTCTTCAGCCTCTGTCTGAAACACTTGGTTTCAGCTCCTGTCTCTTTAAGGCCCCCCCCCCGCTCCGATTGGCCAGCTCACCCACTCTATCGTGATTGGTCAACTGATTGCATTGAAGGAAAATTCCCCCTCCGCTCTCGCTTTACTTGGATTCGTCAGGAGGCGTGGCCAATTAGCCGTTAGATATGCATGATGCAAATGTACCGACTTCACAATACATGGAAGTATTGGTTAGACTATTGACGTGCGTTTCAGGAAGTTTTCTGAAGTCTTTTCTGGAGCTTCCTTTAGAGCAGACTCTGGGTTTCGTAACTTTGCAGAACTTTTACACTGAAAAAGCATCGAAAGTCTCCTTTAAGAATTGAAAAAAAGGGATTTTAAACCAGCTGACCAGCAGAACTTGTTTTTTTGCCTGTTAAAGTTGGGGCAAACTTTAACTTTAACCTTTTCTCCTTTCTGGATTGTTTCAGCCTCAGGAGCAGTCCTCTCTCTTGTTACTTTGGACAACTTGACTTCCTCTTTCATGCATCATCCATGAGGTCTCACCACCCTCATGGCTGACAATGCATTGGGTTTGTTCAAAGCGGACGGGGCAGGAGGAGAAGAGGAAGAGCACGGCTAATTGATTGGAGAGAATGCCCTGGCAGACAGAACTGGCAGGTAGGAAGGGTGACGGCTCGGGGGGTCGGGCGGGCTGAGGATGGGACGGCGCGTTGGCTCACCGTCTTTGGCGAGTTGGATCTTGGCGCCCTTGTGCTTCCAGATGATGGTGGGTGGCGGTGAACTGATCACGTCGCAGACTATCTCGGCGTCGTCGCCGTCGTTGAACTCCTGCTGGCTCGGGGCGCTCTCGAAGGTGATCTTCTCTGTGGGGGGAACGAGACAGACACACAATTACACATGTATCTCGGTGTTCGGCCCGACATCTGAGCTGCAAACCCTCGTGTGGCATATTCATATTGCATGGGAGGAAGAAAAAATAAAAAATCTTACAGTTGATTAGCACCATAACGAGGCACCATATGCTGGGGCTTCTGCTTTGCTAATAAATGTTTGGATGGTTGAGTCTTTATGTAATCACAGATGGCGTGGGAAGGTAGACGAGGTAAAGACAGTTCAAAGACGCGTCGTTCACACTGACAGCAGAGACACGTTCATTTGTCGTCAGACGTGTTTGGTCCGAAGACGACAGACTAATGAACCGTTTGGAGTTTTTAACACGTTTCGTCTGTCGTGTATATTTATAGTTTCTTATATTTTGCATTTGATGACAACAATTCTATAATTTAAAGTGGAAATCACTTATTGTCTGGATTATTAGTGACTGAAAACTTTTCCAGTGAACATAACAGGTGGGGAATTATATTACCAACAAATTAAAGACAAAATCATTTAGTAGAATAACTGATATCATTTCTAGCTGATATTTTTAAATGTGCTATGACCCTGTGCAGAACAGAGGGAACAGGTTTTTATCTTTTATCGTTTCTCACATTATCTTCTAAATAATAAACAATGAGAGTCGATCCCATGCAAGCAACAGCCACCACAGTTAAATGAAGCCATATATTAAGAACTGTACACCTTACATTCGTTATTATATTATTATATATAAAATACATTTGAGATAATCTCTATTTCATATTTTTAAACTCAGTAAAGAAGTTTGGAGATCAATGTCCTGCAGAGTTAATCCATTTCTGTTAAGGCTCAGAATGTGGTGAGGTTGTGAAGTGGATTTTTCTTGGTGGCGGCTGCTCGTCCGTCCGACTTCAGCTCCGTCACCTCCGCCTCAGTTTGAATGTAACACGACAAACAACAACTCGTGGAGGTTTTCACATTCACATGTTTTTGTTTGTAAAGATGATGGTTTAGCAATTAAATGTGAGCCACAGCAAACTTTTCAAACACAATAAAAAGTTCTGTTTCATTTGCTTCTAAACTATAAGAACTTTTCCTCTTTCTGCATATTTTTTAAAGACGTCTGGTTTGGTTCACGCAGACTTTGTAATAACCTTGATTAGATTCTCACGTGAACACAAACCGTTCGAACAAAAAGCCCCAAAACTCTTTAACACTTACGGAAGATCTTCACTTGGACGGTGGCCTGCGCCTCCTTCTCCCCGTTCTTTGCCACGCACTTGTAGATGCCAGCGCTGTCCACGTTGGCGTGGTATATGGTGAGGGTGGACATGGATTCATCGCTGCGGCTCACAAAGATGTCCTGCCTGTTGGGAAGGATCTTCTCCCCGCTGGGCGCATACCAGTCTATGTCTTTAGCATCTCCCACCACTGAGGAGGAAAGGACACATGAGGCGAGGAAGCAGGAATTCTTAATAGAATTCAGCTGATGCCAAATAAATGAAGAACACACAAAACTGTTTGTTGTGAAGGGAAATTCTGTTATTTAGCTTTTTCCTTTGCTCGGCCTCCTGCTTTCTTCGCATGATATCAGAACAATGTATTTCAAAGACGTTACTTCTCTCTACGCTCTCGTGATAATCTGTAAGTAAACACAAACCAAATTCAAAGTGAAGGATGAAACATGACGAGTCATTATAACTTCCACGAGTCTTGAAAGCTAATATCTTCACCCCATGCATCAAGAGCTCTTGTGAAGATCTCCCTACAGGAGACGTCTTTTTAAGATCACACCACATACGCAAACTAAAATCTATTTGCTCAGCAGGACGAGTGATTGAAATGAAAATCAAACAACTCTTCCACATCATTTATTTTTTATAAAAGACCAGTGCTCTTTTAGTTCATGAAATTTTATTTTTCTTGTTTCCATGTTTCTTTCATAGAGCTAAAACGTAAGAAATATCACTAAGTCAAATTAAAACTGTCAAAGCTTCATCCCTTGCACAAAGATATTGAGTTCTGCTTATGTGAGTTCACTTTCACAAGAGTTTAAACACGAAGCCACGGAGCAACCGACTTGGAGATGGAATCTATTTGATGCTGTTTGAGTATAATGATCATCTTTTAAAGGGTCAATTAAACTACTACAGTACTACTACTAACAACTACAGGAAAAAATACATATTCTGTTATAACTTTCAGATATATTTTTGTTTTATTGACCTAGGCTTTAAAGCAAAAATCTTAAAATTGGATGTTTCAACTCCAAATAATGGAGTTGAATGGACTTTTACTCGTGGTTCGCAATTGAGACTTATATAATACACCTAGAAATAGAATTAACGACTATGGTTGTACTCCTCTTCCAAGTGATTTGACAAAATTCCCTCAAGGAAGAATTGAGATACGTTTTGTGAGGCCACTGTGACCTTGAGCTTTGACCTTGACCACCAAATTCCAATCAGCTCACCCTTGAGTCCGAGTGAATGTGTGTACCAAATTTGAAGAAATTCCCTCAAGGCGTTCTGGAGATATCAGGTTCACTAATCTGCATGAGAGGATCCATCTCTGTTCGTAACTAGTAAAACAAACCTGTAATTTCCAGGTTCTTCCAGCTGACTTTTCTAATGTCTGACCCCATTATTCATGTGCAGAGAGCTGTACCATGTCAGACAGGTGACTCACCTAATGTACCGACTTACCCCCTGGATCTCAGACAAGCTGACAACTGCACATCTTCTTACATTCATCACTGGAAACACAGCGAAAGTGCAAGACCTCTCTCTCGTTATCTCCTCAGACGGCCCCTCGCTCCCTCCTCTCTCCAGCTCGACTCCCCTACCTGATCTGATCTCGGAATAAACGGCCAGACTCGTTCTGTTTCAGCGCTATCTCGTCTTATCTAGAATTCCTTTAATGTTTAATAAGTGTATATCCACTAAACCGACTTGTGTAACTGAATTAACAGGGTAATATTATACGCTGTACGCAGGAGGTGACATTTGCACCGATGCTGCATTAACAGAGAAACGCTCTTACCTTCGCAGAGGAAGAATTTGGACTCTCCCACGCTGATCTCTCCTTGCGTCGGAGTGATTTCCACCCGGATGGCGGCTGTGGAAGAGAAAGGAAGACAGAAAGAAATATATATACATTAGTCTCCAGGTTTCCCATCGCGACAAATGGTGACACAGGGGGCAAAGCACAATAAGGCAAGGCTCCAAATCAAATTGCTTTGCTCTGCTCAAAAAGAGCAAGCCTTCCTCATGCATACCCTCAATGAATGAAACTCCGGGATGAAATATTTATGCTCACTAGAGTGCAACATCTCCACATGCACACGGGTTATAAGTCTACATTTTCCTACAAGCACCTTGTCGAACTGCCAGCTTGAAAGGAGGCGGATGTATTGCACATAAAAGTTGTAACATTTTTACATTCTTCATATGCTTTTTTTGTGGGTTTCGTGTTAAAATAAGTTGAAGGTATTGAATCACGGTGGAGTTGATGCATCCCACTCTGCAGGAGCTGGGTGGAAATTTGCATTATTAAAGAAAAACTGAGATGGTGCATTGTTTAAGAAGCTCGACCTGCAGCCACACAAGTGTGAGCTGTCAATGAATCTTGTACCTGAGACCCCGACAGTTAACTTCACGAAGTCAAACACCTCATGACTGTGAAGTATTACAGCGTAGTCATGGCAACCGTGTGACAAATTATCAATAATCATAAAATAACTGAGTAGTTTGGATGGTTTTCATTTTTTAATAAGTTTTGGGGGTAAGCTGATCCTCAGTCCACTTTTAGATTTATGCAGTATCACTTTCTGAGGATTTATTTCTTCACTCAGTGTTTATAAGAGCCATCTCACTCAGTCATTCCAGGGCTCTCTTGTACTCGTCCCCCGGTCCCTGCTTCCCCCTGTCGGGTGATTTAAAAGGCAAAATGCCATAAATCAGAGAATATCCCTTTTTCCTGAGACTCCATAATGTCTCAGCAGCAGCTAAAAGTAGACGCTAACAGACGATATTTAAAAAGCATCTGGAACTAACACCTGGTGTTTGTTCTCAAACTGCATAAAGGGCTAAAAATAAAACAGGATTGAAAATATTGCATATTCATTAGAAAAAGAAGCAGAATGTCAAAGCCCAATCAGAGGAATCCTCGCTTTTCTTTAAAGGTTTAATTGAAGACTTCTCTCCTCAGTGACGTGAAGCAGAAAACGCCACCGAATCGTGGTCGGGGGACGGAGACGGAGACAGACGGAGAAATCCCACCGAGCCGTCAGTGTGTTTCCACTTCACACAGACGCATGCGAGTCAGCCTCAGCTCAATTCACACCAGGAAATTCATGGGGAACGGTTTGCAAGGACTCGCCATTCAGGAGCCAGGCAGCTAACTAACGTCACCACAATGAGCTGCTGCTGCTTCATAATGCGACAATCTCACAGCTGAAGAAACACATCTGTGAATAACGAGAGACATTCGCAGCCTTCGTTGCTCGTTTCTTTTTTTTTTACCTCCTGCACATTTCTTTATGTGAAAAACCACCATCATTACGCACTGAGGCAGAACTCGAGCCAAAATATTGGGCGAAGGAAAATGTATACGGTATCAGGGATTGCAAAAAAAAATGTACACAATGTGCTTCTGTGTTTTGAGAACAATGAGGTGCTTCACTTTCTGACCCTAAAGCAGTGGATCAACAAACAATGGCGGGAAGTTAAACTAATGGATCTTCTCCACAAATTACCCACATTTAAGTGATGTCTGATGTATGACTGATTTTTCCCTGTAACCTCAATGATTGCTGAAATACTTGTGTTAGGAAACCTTCCTCTCTTGGACTTGGTATTAAACTTTTAAGTAGGTATGTTGCAACATGTGATCAGCATCTTACAACAACTGACAGCAGCTCCTGTTGCAAGTTTCCTTGTCAATCACAGTCTTAAATATGGATTCAACTGGTCGAGAAGGGAATAATATCCCCCCCCTATGGCTCCATCAAGGAGTCATACAAATATTGATTTGCAGAAAAACTCTGCCTCTGCCACATGAATGACCTGGCCTTTGTTTCCGGACTCGCATGTAGCCTCGAGAGTTTAAGGAAAAACCACTGCCCACATTGTGTGTGCTCCTACAGAGCTGGAGGTAGATACAAAGAAAACAACATATCCATTTCCTCCGTCCCTCATCTACCAGATCACAGATATACGATGCTGCAAACCCAGGCCCTGCCGACTAGACTGAGACAACTGGCCAAAACTCAACTGATCATATCTGCAGCGCTAAAGACAACGAAAAGGAATCCAGGCGGTGTGGGAAAGATGGTTATTCCCATAGTCACTTTCTCGGTGTGTGTGTGTCTCTAAATTGCCACTTGTGCAGCGACTCTGTGTGACTCTGTGTCTCTGCTGAGAGAATATCTGGAGTAATGAAATGAAAGTGTGAAACGAAAGAAGTCATGAGGCTTATAGTTGCAAAAGAAATTCGTCAAAACCACCTTGTTTCATTTGAAGGATCAGGCAAGTTTTAGATAAAGTCTTGTTTACTTTTTCTGCCAAATGGAACAAAAGCCATATTTCCATTTAAACATATAGCCTACATGTATACAGTACATGTAAATATATATATGCACATATACATATCACTCTTTAGAAAGATTCCTTCATCTTAATAGAAGATAAATACCAGGGAGTCAGAAGATACAGTAACAACCTGTCTCATCACCGATGTTCTAAAAGGGCCGAGCTGGTAGGAAACACAACAGCGTCTTTGCTTTGATTTTCCCACCAAACTCAAATGCACAGAAACCAGGTGTTCTCCTTGAAAAAACGTTTCCACAAAGACAATCTCATTAAAAAAAAAAAAACTGTCGAGACGCTAACACTAATTTTCAAAAGAGATAATAATAAAAGACAAATTACACTGAGTGCAAGTCTCATTAAAACCCGAACCATTAAAGCATAATTTCCCCCACTGCCAAATGGGAATTGTTAATATGGTGCTTGCACTCGGTGTAATAATACAACAAAGCAAACTTGGTGTAGTCATTAACATACAGGTAAAACCATTGAAATGAAAGGAGTCCACGTGGGACTCAAAGTGGAGCAGAACACACACAAAAAAAAGGACATTTGGGCTGTTTTCTTAAAATATTCAGGAAACGATGAGCTATTTTTTATCAAAAGGAGGGGGGGGCAGCTGTGAGAGGGCGCTGCTTTCAAAGGGAAGCGGTGTCAATCTCCGTGGCCCCTGAAATACAAGGCAACGTCACGTCCACGGTGATCTGAGCGCCACCCCACTAAGACACACAAAGAGGGAAGTCTGCTCCCGGCGGGGTTTGAAGCTCTAACCCCCACAGACCGCACTCTGGATTTGAAGCTTCCTTTGAATATGTAAAAGGTGACGCCCAGGGTAAAAGGCAGAGTGACGAAGCTCTTGCATGGAGTTGTATGCTGCTGTCAAATGTGGACTGGATGGAAAATAAGGGGGATTCGTTCGGGCTCTTCACGCTGTTTAATAACATGGCATGTCTAATATTTATTGTATGTTATGTTGCATGTTCTTCCCGTGTCTTTGTGGGTTTTCTCAAGGTAGCTCCCCCCCCTCCCACAGTCCAAAGACATGCAGACTGGGTTCAGGTTAACTGGAGTGATTGGTCCAATGGTCAGCTTTGCAATACGCTGGTGGGTGTACCCTTCCTCTTGATAAATGTCAGTTGGGATTAGCTCAAGCCCCCATACGACCGTCAGAGGATAATTTGTATATTTTATTTTTACAGTATGTGTAGCGACTTCAAGAAAACAAACATGTCGCTTAGAGGCTGAGGGCGGGACTAATATTCTATATGACGCGCCGATCAAAAAGTCACTTAAATCCGTAAAAATGCGTTTCAACTTTAGTTAAAGAAAAAGAGGATCAATTTATTGGAACATGCACAAACTCATAGATTAAAGCAATCAAATGGAAAATAGCGTATCGTAGCATAGGGTATCGTAGCATAGGGTATCGTAGCATAGGGTATCGTAGCATAGCGTAGCATATCATAGCAGGGCGTATCGTAGCATAGGGTATCGTAGCATAGCGTAGCATATTGTAGCAGAGCGTATCGTAGCATAAGGTATCGTAGCGTAGCGGTCAACAAAAAATACAGCGTCCCCACCCGCCCATATCCTATGTGACCTACTTCCTGCCAAATGAATATGATCACAAGGAAACAATTAATAACAAATAATCCAAATAATACTCCAGAAAAATACAAACACCTTTAACTTATTTACGGCTCCTACCGTATGCATTGTGTATGTCTTAAATGTTCTAAGAAGCTTCCATTTTGACATTGATGTCTTAGAAAATGTAAATTATAGACAATTCATTAAACTCGCAGAAACACCAGCATGATCCTTTAAAGCGCTGGAATCTAAGAAGACCTGACCGAGATTATGTGACTAAAAAGGGAAATGAGGGAGTGCAGAGATTTGGGGGGGGGAAGGAGGTGTAGATTAACAGGACAGATAGAACGAAGTGTTTGGCATAGTGAAGAGAGAGCTTAGATAAAGGATGAAGCTATCTGTGCCCTGATGTGCTCAGTCATGACACCAATACAATATCTCTCCACTAAGCTGCCTCTCCCTCACTTCCAGTCTCCTTTGCAGTCTTATAAACCTCCGTCTGCTCTCAGGAGTCCGTCTTCACGCCTCATTCCACCTCTTAGACACCTATAGTCACATCAGCCGCCACTTAAACAAACAGCATTTCCTCCTTTTCGTTTAAATCAGCCAATTTTCACAGAGGTGAAGGCATTTGGGTAAATCACTGTAAATCTACACGTCGTGGAATGAACCCCGCTGGATATTGTTCAAAATTACATCCATTGTCATCATATGCTTGGCTGCATTATTTCATTTATATCATACTTGGCACAATACGGAACTACACAAAACATAATAACTTTTGTGCCAACACTAATTCTGGGTCCCTGCCTCCCAACTATCGAGGAGCCTGTTGTTAACACAGAGCCGAGCTGCAGACATGACGTTTGACTTTAGCCTGAGGTCGAATGAAAACTGGAGATGATGGAATTTCTACAAATATATTTATAAGTAAAGAAAGTCTAAACCATCCGTCCATCTTCCAACCAAAACTACCTTATTAAAATCGACAAACATCTGTTCTTATTCCATGAAATAACACAGAATTGGGTTTTATCTTGTTTGTCACTCATCATATCTGGAGTATAGTGAGCGTGGCTGTTTAAGTCTTTACTGTCAGTGTCTGGCTTTAATACACTGACTTTACTCTTGGCTTTTACGCAATTTAACGTACTCGCGTTACACAGTGAAGTAAAAACATTTTTGTGGTCAAAGCAGGAACATTAGAGGCATAAATGGGCCCTTGCTGGAATATTTTTTATTAAAATATTATCAGTGTGGGTGTAGAAACAGAGAAAGTAAAAAAAATAAACATCTGGCACATGGACAAGAAGTAAAAATCCACCAAGCTCTCCCTGATTCAAGCAGTGGGTGAAAGTGAAGGCTGCACCAATGTTGGAGGTTGAAACTCGTCTGTGAAGTGGACTCACTGAGGTAGAGATGCTCCCTGAACCAGGACTAGGCTAAATTGAACAGGATAAACTGGCTAACTCGGACACAACGGGTCAAACTGCAGGAAGCCCCGGGTGGAATTTGGGTTATCTGGTTTACCCTTTGTATTTTTTTTTACTCCCCCCAGAGAAACATGTTTCTGTATGCACAGCAGGACACAGCCTCCGACAAATATTTGCATGAATAAAACTCCCGCGTGTCCCTGTAGACGTCCAGTGCCGTGTCCTGTGTATTTTCGGCTTTTCAGGGCAGCACGACTGTATAATCAGAGATGACAGTTTTCCGCCATCAGACCTGAGTGCATCCTGTTCTTTTTCTTACTCCTTCTGGAAGGAGAAAAACTGTCAGGTTGTTCCACGAGACGTCCACAGAGGCAATTAGCAACCATAGCAACTCCAGACACCTTATGTTATTTCACACGGAGGACGGTATCCCACAGTTACCTTTATCCCCACAGGTCCGCTCGAGAATATCTTATTACAAACAAAGTTTCCATAAAACTACATTTATAAGTCATTTGCAGAATAAACACAAACATAAAAATGTGCCACGCTAATTGTGTTTTTTTTTTATAAATACACTAAAGCAGAGCTGGCTTGTTGAGGTCATGCTGTTTTAGTCGCAGTCCCCTAGGGAGTAATTACACTGCCTCCAGACTCAAAGCAACACAGAGACATAACATCTGAACCCCTCTGATACTTCTTTATAAAATTAAATCACCACACTTGGACATAGAAATCCATTTTTCTTTGCCTTTTAAATTTTCTCACTCAATTTTCATAAGCATTTGGGGCAATAGGATCAGAAATAAAGGTTTGTAGCATCTCAAGGAAATTACAAACATCAATAAACAACCCCTTTGCGCATATATACACCCATACGTACACACAAATACAATCAGGGCTGCTCATGCAGACTGATTATTCAAATTCTTAACGGGACAAAGTTAGGAAAGAACTTGGATGAAGGCGCATATTTAAAGCTACTCATGGTAAGCTCAGAAGCAATCACAGCAATGGTGTTTTAATTTACTTATAATCCCTCTATACTTTGAAGCAAATATGCCTGCGAGCTTTTAGCAACAATGACCAAAACCACCGAGTGAAGATACGAGCACTGACCATTCTCTGGTGAGCGGATTATGGATTTTACAGCCTGCTACTGTGAATAGTCTTTTAAGCATCTTAATCACAGAGTTCTTTAATTCCAAATTATGCGAGAGTCCAAATACTTATACAGGCCACAAACTGTGCCGGGTTTGTGAAGTAAACACACAAGAAGTATTTGGTTCTGCTGAGGGGGAACAACCTGAAGTTTGCAGCAGCTTCTTTCCCATCTTGGATCAGAGGGTTTGCATGGCTAATTGAAGCCTGGCAGCCGGTGGTGACTGGCTCCATTACAAGGAGGCTACAACAGTCAGCTGTTGGTGCTTAGCATGCAAGTCATGACGGAGCAAGCACACACGATGCAGGGGCAGTCGGCGCTGTGTGTCGCCACACTGGGATGCATGCGTAACCAGCACAGGCAGTTGGAAAGGAATTCTCACAGGATGTACAGAAGGAGGAGGAGACGCGAGTTTCACTTTCCTTTTTTGTATATGTGGGTTTTATTGTCATGTTCTCCTGAATCAAGATGTGAGCACTGAGAACAAGAGCAAGATGCAAAGTGCACAGCAGTCATTTCATGTCATTCCCTCTTTCCAACAGGAAACCCATTTTCAATCTCTTAGGAAATTGGTTAGACACTTTAATCCTTAATTCCCCACAGGGAATGAGGAGGAAGTAATGCTGCAATGCATTCCCCAGACATTAGGAGACAATTTTCATCTTAAAATGGTCCTTTTTCATTTTTTATGAATATTACGGAGCATTTTTTTATTTGCCGTTGCTTCGTAAGTGAAAGTAAGAGAGAGGTCGGGAAAAAAATGTGAAAATAGGCAGAGACTCCAATTGTTGTTATGTGGTTTACCATATTAAACGGAGCCATATTGAACTACAACTACAAGATGCACTTAAAATTAGATTTTCTCTTGGTGAATTGAAGAAGAGAAAACCATCTCTGAGGCCTGTATAAGATCTACTCTTTGGACTTTCTAATGCAAGTATTCACCTCACATGCCCTGAAATGAGAGGGTCGTTGAACCTCAGGGTGAAACTAAGACGGGACAAATCCATTTGCCTGAATCAAGTCGTAATATATATATAGAGTCGTAACAGTTTACAGTTCCTTCCTTTCTGTAAACCAGCAACCCTCTGATGTTCAAAGCATTTAAATATTTACAGTGTTGCCTTAAAAAAAATCCTCAACTTGGAATTCACAAATACAGTGTCAATCAGTAATCCTCAGTGTGCACCCCCCCTCCCCCTGCAAAGCCTTCTTCTACCAAGTCAAAGCTTTGTTAGTCAAGTCACGTCAAGTCCCACTGTATTGTCTGATATCACACGGAGTGGGAAGTCTCAGTGTGCTTCATGAACCCACACACGAGCTTTCCCTCTAACCTCAGAGAGAAACTTCTCCACAAACTTCAATAGGAGTCCTGACAGGCATTTTCAAAAAAACCTCTACGGCACCTTCACAGCTCTGCATAAACACCCACTCATCACTACTATCATGCCGTCTTGGTATTGGCTCCCAATTCACCCTGCGACATCTCACTAAAGCGTTTCCCCGACTTGGCAGCGAATGCAAAGAAACACCTCACACTGTCACGAGCCACTGACTCAGTCCCCTTCAGCCTCCAGCGGTGCCAGACCTGCCATTCTCCTTCCACCCACCAGATGCCCCCAGACTTTGACCTGTGTTTTCAATCAGCCGGACTTCCTCTGCCACTCATTACCCGAGTCAGTACACGTTCCAGCCTTTGTCACCGGTTCTTCTTAAGTTTGTCTGTTTCAGTTTCTGTCCTGGTGCGTTTCCACGAGAATCTGGCACCTGCCTCCATTCCCGGTGTTTCCTTGTGGAACAGCTTCCTGCATGTTGCATCCTGTTGTCTGTGGCTGACAGCGTGCCAGTCATCCCGCCTTCCTGTTTATCCCCCCCCCATCCACATGTGAGCCTGTCAGTTCAGATTAAAAGCAACTTCCCTGCATCAAACTGGCTTTTTTAAGTGTCTGCAGTTGACTAATGAACAATTCAAACTGTGGCATTACACACCAAACAAACAATTGACCCATTGGATCTCAAGTTTCAGGTGGAAGAACTTAATGAGGTGACTTAACGAAGCTGCATTCACAGCCTTAGAAATCTTCTGCCAACAAGCCTCGAACGCTGAACTAAAAATATGCAGCCTTGGCTTTTGTTGTCAAAGCTTTGGTGGGAAAGATTCTTGTAGCTTTTTTTTTACTGCTGTGCTAGTTACCTCAAGATCCAATTCGTCCATTTTGCCAACTTCCTAGCTGGCTAGCTTGTGGTATGCTAGCTCCCAGCCAGCTTGCCTCCAGCGTGCTTGTCATCATCCTGCTAGCTTTCATTAAGTCACCAGTTGCCCAGCCTGAGCCTGTTAGCCCCTAGCCTGCATTTCAGCTGGCGACCCTCCGGCCTGCTAGCCTCCTGAAGCCATGGTCGTCATGGCTCCCCAAGTCCTTCGGAGACTCAGCTGCCTCACGCCACAGAAATTCTGCTGATTCCCAGTTAGCAGCCCAAAAGAAACCCACTCCTGATCTCCAGTCAGTGGTCACCACTACCGAGCCTATTCTCTCATCTGAGCCTATGATGGCCAACCTGATCATCAGCCTGTCAACTCCATGCTCCAGTTACTAGCTTCAATTTGCCTGTCAGCCACAAATAGCGTCTAGCATGTTGTTACCCTTAGTTGCAAGTCAAAGCTCATCAGTTTCATACAGTGATGTACTGATCCCATACGGATATTGGTTCACTACTGACTTAAAATGCTGGATTGAGCATCATGATAATGGGACCAATCAATTAAATTCTATGTTATTCAATGTTAACTTTGTTTTGCTAGGAGTAGAGCTAGCATAGCATTGAAGGAACTAAAAAAGACTTTCTTTATTTACTTGGACGAACCTAAATTAGTCACGTTCATGCATTTAATTTGTCACATATTTGTATATAACATTAACTTGGAGACTAAAGTAAGTACCGACTGATTACCAGGACTATTTCTTTGGGCCCGTCGCACTTTAAATGGAAATGAATTTGCAGGTGAACTGTGAATATACTGTACGTAACAGCAGTTGAATTCAGCCCCCGAAGAGAACTTACTTTGAGCACTATGCTTCCAAACTTGTGTCGCAGAGCCTGATAAAGTAGCTTTTCAGAGGCACATTTCAAAGGGTCTCCCCCCCACTTATCATTAACCTGCTGTACTGAGACACTGTACAAAGCACTAAGCAGTGGTTTCCATGTGTCAGGGCCCTTATCACACTGACATAGACGTGTCAGCAACTAAGCTCCTTCTCTTCACATCTTTCAGTCATTCACCACCGCGGCTTTGTTGGGATTATGGTTTTTGCCATCACTCCCCCGCTGCCGCCGCCGCCACCACCACCAGCGAACCTGCCACCACTTCATTTGTCATGCAACCACATAACAAGTGGAGAGAAGTGGATCTGGAAGCGGAAATCAACAGTTTAAAAGGTTTTTTTTCTTCCACTAACTTCACAGAGGAGATGAGTGACACTTCCTGCAGCATCACACTCAACTTCCTCTATTGATCTAGAAATGTTCTGTCTCCCCTCACGTCCTTCAAACAAACAACTCCCTCATAGATTTCCAATGGCTGCGGGCCCCTCATCTGTCATTATTAATATCTGGATGTTGGACAGAGGCGAAACAGTGAAACGTCCCTCTTTACTCTGATTAATTTGAGTCTTGTCGTTCTGACAGCCCTTAATTACCAAACCTGGAGCGAATGCTGCACAAAAGGGCAGGAGGGGAAAAACAGCCAGACCAAGACATCTGGCTGTAAACAGACTACAAACAGAAGCTCACAGGGGGTAAAGAGTAAAATACCAAAAGTTCATAAAACACAAAGAAAAGATCTAAAGTTCGGCTGCAGTATCCGTCGTGCTGCACAGCAGGAAGCCTCGCCTGCTATCGGCTAAAGATGTAAAGCATCTGACCTCAGAGTGACATAAAAGAGAGGGTCAGGGTTTATTTTAAGACGTAACGGTGAATCTTCAAGATAATATTTAACAGATTCCACGGTGCTCTCACATGTTCAGAGACATTTTGTAAGTTGAAATCTTGGTGTGATGCTGGTTCACGATCAAAGCTTTTTTTAAGAGTATCCCGAGTGGGAAGAGTTCATCCTTTGGGGAGTATGAATGTTCTCAGTGAATTTAAAGGTAAAAAAATCTGACTTTGTAATGCTTCAAATAAAGTTTCTTAAGAATAGAAAAAAGTGCAGAAATTCACTTAGTCATTCAGGACCATCAATAACCACATCAAATGGAAGTGGCAGAGGAAAATACAGGGGTTGCCAAATTATGAATCTTCCTCTTGGAGTCGTGTAGTCGACATTTCCATTAGAATCTGGCCTCCGGTATCTCGCTTGTGACCAAAACGTTGGACTGGCAGCCAAACAGACTGACCAACGACTGGCATTAGCATTAAAATAATGTGCAGTTATAGCCGTGCCAAAGCAGTAATAGCTCATTTTATTTTGTTGCAACCTGCATGATATACTAGACCGGTGGCCATTACCAGATTGGAAAAAATTCAAACAGTGATGTGCAGAGATGGCTTTTCAAGGTTTTAAATGTCTTTTTCACCCTACCCACACATTGCACTTCTCAGCTGAAGAAGATCAGGGAAATTACTTCACATAATTTCAACCAGGTCTGACCTGAATATGCTTCGGCTCCAACCAATTAACCTCCAGCAGGGTCTTTCTGTCACAAGGTTAAATCCCCTGCTACATTATAATTAACTGGGATACAACTGAGGCCAAGCTGCACTTTGGCAAAAAAGAAAATGTAACATGGTTTAGGTCGGAAACTATAAGATTAGTTTTTTTTTTTGCTCCAGACGCTAAATAATAAGACGTCCATCCTCTGCTGGAAGAAGCAGCGTCTAAGTTTGACATCTGAGAAGCCAAATCAAGTTTGTAAGTAAAACCCACGAGACACACAATTAGAAAAAAAGCGAGGCAGTGGCATTTCCCATTGAAGTTTTATTTTGGTTGGAGCTTAAATCCTTTATTTTTCATGTATTCTTCTCTGCACGCTCAAAGGCCAGTGTGAGTGAAATTGCTCGTCTGCAGTCTAATTAACTAATGAGGCCAAAAGGGCCCAACCACCAACCTCTTTCTTTGTTTGACCCTGAGGTGGCCCTGTATCTCAGCAGACTGATAATGACTGCAGAGCTCCAGAACACTGCCTGGCATACCAATAGCCGAGAAATGAATCTCCCATGCACAGCGGCAGGCGGGCTCAGATCATCTAAACCACATTAACGTCTTTGTTGATTTTACAGTCGGCTTTTCTCAAGAATATTTCTACACGTTGGAGGAACAACAGAGATTTTAACCTTTCTGGATAAATCCTGTTCAACTTTTAAGGAATCATGCCTCACTTTCTTTGCACCAATGAAGGATCTTTGAGTAAATTCCCAATTGATAATGGTGCTTGGGAGAAGATGCCCACCCCCCCACCTCCTCCAGGCTGCAGCTAATTCTGTAAACATATTTTGTTGCTTAAGGCTCCAAGGCTGTGCTCCTTAAAGGTTATGGTTTGCCTTGAATACAAGATGAATGAATACCGGCAATAAATAATGTTCGGACAAAATAGCTGGAACTATCCCTGGCTGGGCTTGTGATGCAGCTCATAAGCTTCGGGTTGCCGGCATTTCATTTTTACCACTAAATCTGTAATATCTGCACTATTTTTTGAATTAATTTGAATCATGTAGTATTATTTAATGATTTTTTATTTTATTTTAAGAGCAATATTCATGACCGGGGTCCGATTAACACGAGATTAACACTCAAGGGCAAAATAAGAGCCGTGAGCCGCTGTTGAAGCAGATTTGTAAATTTGCACTAAGGTTTCTCTCCACCTCGCAGGATCTGCAGACTGAAGTGTCTCTCCGGGCTTGTTACTATGAGCTACACTTCATTTAAGTCATTTAATCCTTTGTTAATTTAAAAACTGTTGGGCTTTAATAGCTTAACATTCCATATGATAACCTTGGTATCCTTGATATGAGCACGGGAGATGAATGATGATCCAAAACAGATTGCGTTTGAAAGTCTGACCTCGGTGGCTTTCACGTAGCGTTAGACTAAAAGCTTTACTTGCGCGCCGGGTGTCTGAGGAGCTGCTGTGGTGTTATCCTTCATGGGCCAGCAGCCTCATCTGAATTGTTGACAGTGGCTAAATGACCCAAGAGACAATTTTGGCAGCAAGTGGTTATAAACTTGCTGAGATGGAGTCAGTCATAGCTTCCCCTCAAGGCACCTCGGAGGGGCCCCCCCGACTCCAGATATGGGAGATATGATGCTCTGCATCCCATTTGAGTGGAGTGGTGAATTTAAGATGTGAGAAATGTTTCCCATCATTCCGGTACGAAAGAAGCAAGAAGGCAAGAGAAACAAACACAGAGGAAAGTTAACATGGTGCAAAACGGGCTAGTTCCCGAAAAAGTGAGGCTACGACTTCTGTCCCATGGGTATTGTTTGGGTTCGACATGTGTGGCACTGATCATAAAACCAAATTTAGTAAATTATGCCCCATATGGATCCACACAACACACACTACAAACCTATTTAACCACCTCAGGAGGAATTATGTCAACAGAGAGTCTCAGTCAAAAACCACCCGTGGACTAAAGGTCTTTAAAAACCACGGGCGCATGAACACACAACATGAAAATAAACAATTTTCACGATCAAAGATTTCGCCTCAAAACTATTCACACCGGCAGCTTTATAAACAGTTGCAAAACTTTGACAGTAAAATCTTTGAGTAAATCGGCACCAGTTCATTCCTTAGTAACAATTTCTTTGTTAATTAAAATGTGTTTATGAGGAGGATGTCAGCAAGAGGCAATGTTTTTCTTTGCAATACGAAGTGATGCGGTTGACAGCAGGTGAGACAACAACACTACTGCTGGTGTGAGAAATACTTTAAGACACGTTTTCATTTAAAATCAGGTAATTAAACAGACGTAATGCAATTAGACTGAGCGATATACAGATACAGACGTTCTAAAGCAAACGTGCTGCATTACAATCATGTGCATGTAGTAGATGAACCTGCGGAGGTGGAGGGGGGATAACATGTGGCATGTGTCCATGGCACGGGCGCCACAGCTCACATAGCTCACTGAATCATAGTGAGCCTGCACTGAGGATTGGATATGGCAGAATCCATGAACAGAGGCTAACCTTAAATCCAATTGAATCTTGCAATCGCTTTACAGCCGCCGGCTCGTTCTGTGCTTATTCCTCACAGGACCAGAGACACTTCCTTCTATCCACAGGCACACTCAGTATCATCCGCACATAAGACTTAAAAACCATACCATAGAAACTCTCATGCACCAGTGGATGATACAATAAGGAGCCGCACTCGATATTAAGAAACAGAAACCAGTACCGCTGGGACGTGGTTCTGGAAGTGTGAGTGATGGGCATTCCACACTGGCTGTTAAGAGATAGAATGAAACTCTTTTACATAATTGAAAGTGGCTTGTTAATTCATTCCTCTTGAGCTTTTTTTTCCATTTGACCATGCGCCGCTTGCTGTGATGAAAGCTTTCGCTGACAGCTCTTCCCAAAACAAAGGGACACTCATCTGAAAGCAGTTACACACATCACCAGGGTATATCTGCGAGTCGGTTACAGAGCACTCTCCTAACCTCTCCCGAACCCTTTACTGTCTGTCACGCCGCAGAGAGCGAGGATACCGATCCCCGCCGCCCGCCAGACGACTCCTCTCAACAGAGACACTGTCTATCACTCACGCACAGCTGCAGCTGGGATATATTCCTTAAACTACGATAGAGAGGCCTTAATCCAGCTCGCAACTCCGGGCTGAGCTCCCACAGCACATTTGTAATCTCAATCAAAGACAACAGCAAACATCAAACAGACCACCCCGTGTGAGAGAGAGTGCAGCGTCTGCTCCTGAATACAGATTCTGCTACAAGCTGCAAAGGAGATATGAGGAACAATAACAAAATCTAAACTTTACAAAAAAACTTAGAGCTAGAAGGTTTGATTTTTCTCCAAGTAGCTTCCTCCCACAGTCCAAAGACGTACATAGTGGGGTCAGGTTGACTGGAGACTGTAAATTGATGGTGACCTGTCCCAGGTGCACCCCCCTCCCTCGCTGACCCTCAAAAGGATAAGCAGTATAGATGATAACAGGATCTTGTATCCCTGATGCAACACCTATGAAACTTTGTGTTGCACCTATAAGATAAGACAAGATGCAGCTTTAAAGACTAGAAGATAAAAGTTTTGTAATTGTGCAACTTCTCCAAATTATTGTGTAGTTATTCAATATGTGCAGCTGTCTTTCTTGGACTTTGAATATTAGATGGAAAGAGCTGACAAAGTTCTAATAAACTATTTACAGTTTTCAGAAAATAAGTGAAGCTTTAAACGTAAACTAATAAAGTAATATTTTCATAGGTTTTCTGCTAATCATTTATTAAAACAGTGATTACCTTCCTGGCTAGTTTAATGTTTTGCTAAATCTTTGCTGATCCATCAAAGCGTTTGAGAGCCACAGTCACAGATCAAAGCTCAGACGGTTCTTGCCACCACTGAATTCATGTTCAGTCCGACTCCTGGCCGTGCAGCGGATTAGGTGAGCCCTGATAATGAGCACTCTGCACTGTATTTTGTGTGCGACAGGGATCTGCAGGAGACATTTCTTTTTTATGCTCGCCTGCCTCCACAGGAAGGTCAAAGCTTTGTCTGCCACACAGCAGCAGTCACAGACCTGGGTCCTGCTCCGAGAGGTTTTCACTCTGCCTAATCACTGCGCCACCCGGATGCACACATGAACTTTGGAACGCTGTTGTACCAGGACCCTACCACGGCCCTCGAGGCGGGATGCACCCCCCTGACCTTCTGGAAAAGGGAACAGAAAAGAAACCAGATAGCAGCGGTTCACAGGAATTTCCTCTTGTAAACACATATCATTCTAGTTTGTGTGATTATGAAACCTCTCAAGGACGCCTACTCTCCACAGTGCCGCGTCTTTACCTCCGAGAGGTTATTGTTCACGATGCTCCGTGTGGAATCAGGAAGTCAAACCACAAACCAGCGCTGGAATTTCTTTTGAACGGCTTTAACTCTCTATGTGATTTTTCTTTGGCTGCTTCTATTCAATGCAACTCAAGGTTTCAAAGCTGTGAGCCATACTTTCATTTTTTAATTTCAAATGAAGGCTAATGACCGTCGGCAGAGGGTTGCATTCACCCGTCTGTGTGTAAGGTTACATTCATCACTGCAGAGAATCAATCTCACTGCAGTTCTGCTTTCACTCTTTGTTCGAAGCTCGTCTCATTCCCAACATTTCCTGTCGCCTCATATAATCAATCGTATTTCTTCTTCCCTGCTACCTGCAAATATAGGCTATGGATTATTTTGAAGATGCAAGTGAAAATTACACAAAAATTGACATCATAATAATTTCACGGGCTTTAACTGTGATATTATATATACTATTTTTGTGTTTTATTTTGAAATCAATGCAGATGTAGCTATTTCAAGAAACTGTAAGTGCTTAAAAGTTGAATTGTGTTAACTAAATGAATAGATATTCCCATTTTACATTGCATGCTATTTAACGTAAGTTGTGGATCTTGTCGTCATTTGTATGTTTTCGTAGCTGAAGTGTGATGCTAGCATTAGAAGAAACGTACGTGTTAGCAGCTAAAGCTTTTGGGCGCAATTCTTTCATCTGAATTGTTGCAGCAACATTTTGATTAGTTGGGTCATTACCTCTGTGCTTTTCTTAATGCTCCTCAGCTGCTTTAGGGGGTTTTCCCCACATCATTGTTGCTGTCTGATAAATGCTGCTCTTTAAGTGTAGTATCTTGGAGACAAAGCCTCCATCCCATTATCCACTTGTCGCCTGCTCACCAGCAGCAGCAGCAGCTCACACACTCCGCGGGGATCCGGCTCTATTTTCCTGCTTCATGCTTCTGCATTTTATGAAGTTGATGCACATTAATGGAGTTTAATCAGGGAACTCTTCCTCTATTACCATCTCATTTCTTCATGGCTACAGTGACTCATTTTCATTTGATCTCTCCTTGTTATTCTCCTCGCCTGCTGAGAGAGTAATAATAAAATGATAAGGCTCCAGATAAAGTATTAAAAAATAAGAGAGGGGGGGGGCAGCAATATACGTCTCTGCTATTTTTCTGCATAGGATCAAATGCTGTTTTTCGAAAATAATAAAAAGAAAAAACAATAGTGTTACCAAAAGGAAATTGCTCCTCTTGTATAAGTGCTGCTTATGTCATTGGAAACCTTGGGGTGTAAATGTGTTTTCAGGAGACTCACTGTGCACATGTGATTTTCAACTGTGAGAGAAATTATCTCTGAACCAACAGACTGACACTTTTGCACTTTGCTGAACTTGGATTTAGTCATTTGGCTTGTGATGATTTAATAAAGAGAAATAAATATAAAGAGGGTGTTTATCCAGATTTACAAAATGAAACGGGTTTGACTAAGTTTTTCTAAATGTAGTCAGTCATTTAAAAGTGAATCGATTTACTACTAATCAGCAAAGACAATCAATCATACTTTCATTGTTTTCATATTCAGACAATAATTATGAAAAATAAACAACAACAACAACAAAATCCAGACGGGAAGTTGAAAAGATGATTTCAGCAACATGTAGCTGTCCAGACAGCAAACTGCAGAATATACCATTTTAGAATATATGACATAAAACAGTCTACATTTCATGGTCTTCACTCATTCAATCAGAATCTAAGGTTCATCTTTACAATAAACATGAAGTTGTGATATAGGGAAAAAAAGGGACAACAGCGTTTTCCAGAAGAATAAACACACGGAGCTTCTCCACACTGTAACAAGCATCCCACAGTATGAAGTCACACTTCACATTCCTCTGTAACAAATTAATGGTGTTCACACAAAATGCAAACCCGCTCCAATTATAAAACTGGTGTGAGAAAATGCATACGTGTGATTTATGGGTTTAGAGATAATTGCAGCTGAAAATGAACCAGCCTCACAGGTGCAGAATTAGCAGAGTTAATTTCAATTATTCTTTCTAACGTTTTAAAATGAGGTGAGGGTTTGTAAACGAGTGTGTCACTGTGTCACTGTGTGGGAATGTGTCACTATAAAACATCACCATCATCCCGCCTCAGCACAGTGTCCATAATGAACATAATGGGGAAACACAATACGTGGAATCACCACTTAGAGGAAACGTGTCCCTGGCTGAAGCGGTTCAGAGGGTTGTTGAATTAGCTGAATCCAGTCCAATGAGGAACTTAAGCTTGTTACGCCCCTGACGACCACACTGAATGGAACTGAATCGAGAGCGTGAGCGCCACGTCCGCTTCATCAGCCGCGCAGCCCGTACTTAACTTTTGGTGTAATCAGTGCCGGCCGCAGAGATGTCCTCCCAGAATGCATCTGCCGTAAAATAAATTCTGATTGCACCGAAGACATAAGAGAATAAGTACTATGTGTTTTTTTTTAACCATGAAATATATGGGAACTAATTTATAACCGCGCTTAAAGTGCATTGGCTGCATATTTTCTCCCCCCCCCCCCTGAATCATTCCACCCTCCCTGGCCACCCAATAAATTTGCCTGGTTTAAACATGATTATTAACTCTGGGAACACATAACTCCGACAGTTGGCTGTGGAATCTGCTGTTGAAACTTCAGCGGATCACTGCTGGGCATTAGACTTGGCTTATGAACGCGTTGCGGGGGGGGGGGCGCGCACGGAGAATGGATGGATTGTCTGGTGAGGGAAACGTGTGATCTGAAAGTTATCTGGCGAGTCTGAGATATGGAGGCAGAGGGAGTAAAAGTCTGAATCATCCCCCCTCCCCCTCCCTTCCCCATATTCAATCTACAGAGATTTTTCCTCCTGACACATTCCATTTTAATTGGATTTCGCCGTCCAATTCTTTCTGGAATAAATCTTCCTCAAAAGGACACCTGATCTGACACACGTCATCGTCAACAAAAGGCCAGAGAACCATCGATTACACAGATGATAGCTCCTGGCGCCTCCGCTGTAAACGCTGCTGCTGCCCTGGTTCTTATGGAAGAAGGGAAAATGTCGCGGCTGCTTTTTTATTATTCTATTTTTGCCCTTTACATTCAGATGATAGAAGCACTTTGTTCAGATCTCCTCAGTCCAAAGAAGAAGAAATACAGGAAGGACCTTTAAATATATGTTTACATGTGAAGGTACCGTCTTTATAGAGAATCATTTCCAACTTTTCACGTGTGGAAATACGTTTTCAACCAAGTCAGCTCCTCCCACCATTTGTCATGTTACATCATTACAATCTATATCTGCTGGGATCATAATAAAATGACATTTATTAGCTCGACAGAATGAATGAACGTCAGCGGTGAAAAAGGCCGATTGATGCCTCGCTGAGAAACGTGCGACACAAAAAACTCTTTGTTCGTTTGAGGCCAAACTTCTCAAAATGACAAATGCTGCCGTCTGAACAGAAGCAGCCGAACAAGAACGATATCTAAAGAACAGAAGCTGGAAAAGTTATTATTAAAATCACTTAACTGATTAAAGACTCATTAAACACGATAACACATCTGACCAGATACATTGTTTGATATCTGAATTTTAAAGATTGCCATCACATTCTTTACAGTGATTCTTGGTCCCCAGAGGAAGAATTAGAACAAGTTCAGTGATTCATGTGATTAGTACGATGGCCAGTAGAGATCAACGCACAGCTAATTAAGAAAACAACTTCATCAATTTGACGACACATGCAAATAGCGAAAACATCACTGGAACTGTTTCCAGGGGACCCAAAAAAGTGATGAACCTGCTGTAGTTCACTGCTTTGTGACTTTATTGAAGTCTGCTACTCGTCAGTGGTGATACGGAACTTCACTAAACATTGAACTACAGACAGGTTCGTCACTTTTTGCAGCGCATGTGTCGTCAAATTGATAAAGTTGTTTTCCTAATTAGATTCGTGATATTTGTTTTTTGTTGTTCCAGAAGCTTCAGTTTTGTTATTAACTCGTATTATTTCATGGGCGATTGGGGTTTTGTGGTAATGCATGAATATTTAAAATAAAAAAAAATAGAATTTGATTGGGATGATGATCCAAATGGCGACAGTTGCAGCGTTTGAGTCGGGGCCATGTAACAGCTGCACTCGCTCCGTCTGACACGCAGACGATTCTCTGGAACAGCATCAGTGAAACGAGTCACGTGAGCAGTTATTCCCAACCCCGACTAAATGACTGTGTTTAGTATTAATGGCTCCATTCTGCAGTCAAAGGCCACAGCAGGGGCACCTGTTGCTGGGGGTGGGGGTGGGGTGGGGTGGGTGGTAATAACTGGAGACAATGAATGAACGATGAGCTAACAAAATGTCAACGTGCACTTAGCATGCTCGCAGCATTCCAGTCGCCGACAGACGGACTGATGTCACTGCCAAAATAAACCACGGATGAAGTACGGATGTTTGATTCAACGCTGTCGAACAGCAGCTCCGACTTCGGCAGCAAACGTGTCGACGACGGGACGACGTGCATCGATGGCTCGGCGGCACCGAGCTGCACGACGTCAGGAGGGATGGCGGTCATTGAAGTGAGGTGAGCCGTGTAAGGAGCACAACAGAAGCAGCAGGTCCTTGTCATATTAAATATGCTGACAGAGTCATCCGTCACCAGGCACGCGGCGGTGACCTCCATCAGCTGCAGGGACGGTTCCCCTGCTCTGCTGTTACGTCCTGTAAGGCTCCTGCACCCGTCATTTGGTTGGTGTGTTACAGTAAACACGAGGAAATCATGAATATTCACGAGGAGAGTGGCTTCAGACGATTCTTGGAAGTCGGTCTGTGTTTCTATGAAAATGTTTTTCCTTAAAATGCAGCTGTTTTGCAGAAGAGGATCGAGGAGAACTTTCAAATTCTCTGAAAGCCTCATGGATAAAGAGAGGATAACAGCGCGAGGTGAAAGGAACATTAAATTACGACTGTAAAACGAGGTGAGCGCGTGTCGTTCCTCTACAGTGACGCTGCAGAACAAACCTGATTGTTTTACCAAAACAAAAAAGGGGGAAAAACAAAAAACCCTGAGTGAGCGGCGACACCTGAACTCCTGTTTCCTTGAATTCAATAAAAAACACACAAGACGAGGAAATACGAGCTCAACGATGTGAGCTGCAGACAAAACAAAACAAGGGAAGCGAGGGGGGGTGTAGACAGCAAATGAAATCAGATTCCTGCAGCACCTCTCTCTACCACCGTATCTCATTTTCACTGCCATGATCCCACGGTGAAATTCATCCCAAATCCGCAATCTGTCAGCGGATGGTGTCGTCCTAATGACACACTTGGCATACTGATGACTCCCATCTGCAACCGCCTGCATCCAACAGAGTGGATTGTGCCGCTAACACATTTATTATTTAACCATCTGAATGGGGCAAAGAAGATTGGTAAAAATAACATGTCTCTGTGGTCCAGCCGGATGCTGTAACACTCTATTATA
The DNA here is from genome assembly GCF_022539355.2 of Hippoglossus stenolepis. Lineage (NCBI taxonomy): Eukaryota > Metazoa > Chordata > Actinopteri > Pleuronectiformes > Pleuronectidae > Hippoglossus > Hippoglossus stenolepis. Next base: position 20,571,775 of record NC_061497.1, read on the forward strand.
GCTTTTCCACTCCTCAGATTGTTAAATAATGTACGTACACATATACGGCAGCAGGGAGAGAGAGAGAGAGAGAGAGAGACGGTGGCATGAAAGAGGAGCAGTGGAAAGCGTGAGGGATGGGAATAGACAAAGAAAGAAGAAGAAGAAGAAGAAGAAGCAGAGGATTTAAAGAATTTGCGACGGCAGCCCACTGCTGCTGTTGAGAAAAAAAAATACCTCGTCCTTGAAGAATGAGGACGAGCAGCCAGAACTAGGCCGACTCCAGATCCCATGTGAGAAAAGCACATGCGCTGGTTCTGACTTATATATAGCGACTGCTCATCATACGAGTTATTCCAAACCAGGCTCTGCTGCTAGTATCAGTGCATGAGTTTGTCAAACAGGGACGATAATAAGCACCGTTGCAGGAGAAGACTTGATCATTAACTCGACCAAAGAACGATTTTTAGAGTTTTTAAAATCTCTAAAGAGTCCCAGTCGCATCTACATCTGTCGGATGCGAGCCGAGGCGTCTTAAAGACTTTAACTGCAAGCTGTCTCCTGATGTGTGCTCCTCCCCGGTTAAAAGAGGGGACTTTGTTAGCGAGAGTGTCGTGTTGTCCTGTGCTGCTGCAGACTAGTGTCCCATAGACATTTGTCTGGGCAATTAAGCAGATCACATTATACATCTGGCAACAGTTTTAATTGTCTTTTACACAGAAATAAGGATATGAAATCGTTTAGGCGTGGAGGCTTCAGTTTTATTTTCCACTCCATGTCCTTGCAGAAACTTCTTCCTAAAACGTGAGCGCGCTGAATCCTAACTTTGCTGTATCCACACCTACCTACCCACGTGCACGGGCACAGTCTGCAACCGACATCTTAGAATGCAGAGCGCGGAGCCCTGAGACAACATTTTAAATAGAAGTGCCCTCCTTTGACCCCTGAAGCCAACCGGTTCTGCCGATGGCCGCCTCATCTCCTCGGTCGGCTGTTTGCAGCCTGGAGTGCCGGCACCCGGCTTCCTCCCCCCTGACCAGCGTTATCAACAAAGCAGCGAGCAACACATTATCTGGCTGCTCATCCTCATGGGAGGATTCAGATAAACGTAACGGTTAGTATGCAGCGTGTCTTGAGGGGAAAGCTCCACTTTTTATAACTCATGAAACGGGTTTTTTTCCCCCTACCATATTCTTGAGCATTCTCAGCAACAAGGCAGAGATGTTTAAATCAAGCACATGGCGGATAAAAAAGATAAAAATATGTTTTTATGTTTACTGCAAAATAGAAGAAAAATGTAGATGGATGTAAGATTACTGCTTCATCATTAAGCCGCAGCACTTCCGTGGCCTGGAACTCTTCCTTCTTCCTGGGTTTGTTAATGTTGTTTTTCTGCTTTCGATCGTTTCTAAAGGGGTAAACAGTTTGGCTTCCACTCCAGCTGGCCGGGAAATCACCATCTACTGCACCGAGCGTGAGACACCACTGCTCCCATGCTGTCCTGTGAAGTCGTGACGATGACTCCCGCTAACGAACAGATGAAGACGCGGCACACGCGCATTCTACGTTTGTCACCACGTCTTGTAAGCCTGGTTTTAACGCCCTTCAGAATGAGTGGTGTTAGAAGAACCCAGGAACTGTCACTCGCTTGTAACTTCCAAGATAGTACTCCAAACATCATGAAAGGGCAAAGCTCCGTTTACTGTGAGCAGCAGAACGAGAGCTTAGAGCTTAGCACCGTTCAAAGAGTTATTTAAAAAGTCTTTTATATTTGTCTTTCATCAACGGGAACCCGAGCACAATGCAAACATTTTAATGTGGAGATATAAACACTCGCTGGAGGGTCACAGGTTAGAGAAAGATCATCATCTTCGTTAATAATTCAGAAAGTCAAAATTGGCTTGAAACTTGAGACAGGATGTGTTTACTTTATTAAAATTTAACCAAAGCCAAAAATCTTTCATTAACTTTATCCCAAGTGCAACGTGCTTCACTCTGAAGGTAATTGATTCAATTAGAAACTCTTTAAAAGCTCCTGGGAATGTGAAACAAGTGTGTCTGAGGTCTCAGGGTTCAGTTTGATTGGATAACAGTTGGGAACCGTTCAACCCAAACCAATCAAATCCTAAGAGGGACTCAATTGTAAAAATTATCATTATTAGCACTAGTTGTACTTCTACTTTAGTTTAAGTATTTAAATCTTGGAATCTAAGTTGCAGAGCATATTGTTTTGACAAAGCATTCTGGCTGCGGGGGTTTGGTTTATTTTTGTGTCACCAACTGGGAAAAGTGGGAGTGAGAATCCTTGGGAATGAGGGGAAAACACAAGTCAATAGAAATGTAAATTAAAAAAACATTATGTGCTGCTGATTCAAGTTCATTTCATCTAAGTTCAACCAGTTAAAAAAATGACAAATTAACTTTGAAACCCTCCAGAACGGTGTGAGGGTGAGTAACTTGAAAAGTAAGATGTTACAAACCAACACACAGAGTAAGATGTGACTCGGGAGCCTCCCCAGTGCTTTAAAAAGATTTCTGCAGCGAGCGGAAAAAAATGCTCTGATTACTTCGATTTTTTTTTTTTTTTGCACCGCTTGCAAAAGACTTAAAAAAAGATTCACATAAAGAAAAACAGACAGAAAACAAAAGAAACCTTGTTTGCAAACTCTGCAAATGCTTCCAATGTCTCATCCTGTGTGCTGCATATCTGTGGCCAGCTGTGGGTGGTGTGTTTCAGAACTGGGTGTGTGTGTGTACGTGGGGGGGGGAGGGTGTTGTGTGTATGTTTATGCACATGTTTGTACACACGCTCTGTGTATGTGTTTTGTATTTATACGGAGGATTTATACGTTGGCGGGCTGCTTTTGCCTGTAGCGCTGGTGACCATTGCGTGGCCCTCAGCTTTGTCATGGTAAATAGAGACCTTTGCCAGTGCGCCTCTCCCAGAGTATCCATTGTCTTCCCCTGGCCGCTGAAACAAAGGACGGCTCCCATGGGTCCAGATGCACACGGTAAAAGCAGCCAAGACTTTGAGAGGGAAGGTCTGCATAAGCACAACCTGGAGCTCGGTTCAGCCAGACAGCATTTCAACCCACATGTTATGTCGCCCTCTCTGCCTTTGTTCCGTTTTTCGTAGACTCACAACAACAATATCCCAAGAAACCGATATTACACATTTGTGCCGGGTGCTGGAGAATGCAGTGGGTCATGGATATGAAGTGGCTTTTTTCGACACCAGCCTTTATAGGGAGGGTGCAGCGTCAGGCATCTTTCTTTCGGGGGTTCTTATTGTTACCAGAGCAAGAGGAGCCTTTAAAGCCACGAGAAAACAAGATTTTACAGTGAGAGTCAGACTAATGGATTTTTTTCATGTGGGTTAACAGCTACGACAGACGGGACGACCCACAACTACGGCTACGCAGGCCGAGTGAAGAGCTGTCTGAGAGCGAGTCGGGAGAAACTTGGAAGAGGAACTGCAGCTTAATGACAGATTGTGCACCATGTGTCTTATAAAAACGTACATTATCTATACTGCTTATCCCTTTAAGGGTGGGGGAGGAGGGGTACACAAAGGACAGATCGGCGACGTAAAGAGACAAACAACTATTCACTGTCACGGTCAGTTTAACTCAATCTGCATGTGTTTGGACAGCACTTGGAGAACATCCACACAGAAAAGGCCCCAGGATTCGAACGGAGGAAACGTCTTGCTATGAGCCAACAATGCTAAGCACTGTACCACCATGCCACCCAGTAATTATCTCCCAGTTGGGCCAGTCTGGAAATCATCAAGTACGTGAAAGCTCTGTATGGACAAAGCAGACTGACAACCAGGCTCCATGATGAAAAGCTCCTGAACATGGCTCCAGGTTTAAGATCGTTTGGTCAAATATCTCCAAGATTAAAATAATAACTTTGAAACTAAAATACCATCAATAAAAGAAAAAACCATGCTTGTCAAACTTAAGGCAACATTCTTAATCCCCAGAGGACGCCTCGTCATTCTGGAGACTCTGAGAACCCCCAAGAAGATTCGATGCTGTCAACATCTTATCAATGTGGTTTTTTGTTTTTTTTCCCAGAGTTACTGAGGGAATTGTCAAATGCAACATTTCTGCCTGAGGCTCGGTTATTCTCGCTCCGTCCATCAGGGAGCACGGAGGTCGACTATCTGGCCTGCCGATAAGAGCATGTTCCATCTTGGAGCTTAAGTCTAATGTCATCTTCATGGGGAACAACCTGGCCGTCACCCCGTTAGCAGACCAATGCACAAGCTGCTAAGTAACACTCCTCTTTTTTTAATCCAGCGAGGAAACAAGCGTGCTCGTTGCTTTTCCTCAGGTTCGACTTCACTTTCCACCGGCTCCCTCTTAACTGGGGTCCTGCTAAATTTACCCCAGTTCTCTGCTTATGTGGATCGCGCCCCAATTCCCAAAGCCATTTATTCTGACTGTGACCGCTGTCGGGCTTTAAGCTGCGTTATAGTGGTTTCTATGGCAACCACCTACACCAATTACGCCTGCATATGAAACAAGAGGAGGAGGAATTTTGGAGCTATCAAACCGGGTTCCTCCCTCCAGACATGAACATGACTTGCCATATGCACCCCCCCTTTTACAAGGTTTTCATTTAAAAAAGACTGGATGAGAGGAAACTTAAATTAAAAAAAATCAATTGAAGATGGAGGGAAGCTGTTTGTTATTTAGAAAGCAGACTTTCTTTGTTGTGTGGTTCTTTGGTCTTACCCCGAAAATACCTCTAAAGCTAAAAGTCTCTTTAAAAATAAATGGAATAAACATTTCCCTTAAGCTACTTTTTTCCGCCTGCAGTGGCTGGAAGACAACGATATAGATACTGACTGAATGCATCTGATAGTTAAGCTAAGGAGCCAAATTCTCATGAACTAAAATGAAAACTTAGTGTTAATGTGCGGTGTGTGAAAAAGCAGCCACAGCCCCTTTTTGCATTCCATGAGATTTTTTTAAATGAAGCGATGGACTTTCCAAAGTAGTGTGTGTGTGTGTGTGTGTGTGTGTGTGTGTGTGTGTGTGTGTGTGTGTGTGTGTGTGTGTGTGGGGGAACACAAACACAGGAGACATTCTAGCCCGAGCAAACAGTGCAACACACATTATTTTTATCCATGTCAGCTCATTTGAACAGGAAATGAATTCCATTCTGAATAATGTTTTCAAAGCGGTATCGCAAAAAACATACCAGTTCCCACAGAGACTCCACGGACTGACCCTGAAGGCCCCGTCTGAACAGAAGCGTTTTCCACACACTGGCAGACCTGTGGATCCGCTCACAACCCATTTGTGTTCCCAGATCAGACAAATGTATTTGCGTAATGGACGCCGAGTAACAATAAATAATACATAAGTAAGCTGCCCTTTATGTGTGGGTGGGAGTAATGTAATGAGATGAGAAATACCAGGCTCAAAAATATTGATCACAGCTATAGTCTCTGTAAAGTGCTGCCTAACAGCTCATTCTGGCCTCTGTACAATTCTATGTGTATTAAAGTAATACAGCGTGAAGAGAAGTGGGCGGGGGCTGTTTGAAATATAAGAAATGACAAATCCAAAAAGCAAAACACTAAAACTGCACATTGAGATGCCATCGAATTCCTGTCTCCATTCACTCCTCGCCACTGTTTCAAGGCATCGACATGCAGCGAGTGCAGCGAGACATACGCTCCGGTCCCTCTTTAAACAGAGCGACAGGACGCGGCTGCTCCCCCGAAGGGCAATAATTAGCAAATAGGTATTTTTATTCTAACGATCCACCCACACTTTTCCGATTAGCGAGTCTTCAGAGGACTGCGGTTCATTCTTGATCATTTCATAAAAAAATCACACAGACATCAAGAGAGCGCGAGTGACACACTGATGCTTGATTATACTTCATGTCCTCATCAGTCTGTTCATATAAATACATTTTATCTGTCAATTAAGTAGTGAGAGCCATTAGATTCTGTTGCTGAGAGCATTAGAGAACCTATAACGTACACACTGGCACCTCTAAGTGTTAGAGGTGTGTTAACTTTCTATAAGATTCAAGGTGATGTCACAGAAAGAAAAAGAAAAACATATATAATCACCAAGAGGCAATTGAAATATTGTCAAAGGTCAACTTTAAATCCTTCAGTGTTTCGTACCATCACAGAAATCGGCACAGATGGTAATTTACTTTCAATCTGTCATTAAAGCTCCTATAGAAAACCGAGAGAGAAGAGTTGTTATGAATGAGATAAAAGGTCTGAGAGTAGATGAGACATTAACAGATCATTTTGTCAGATCAGCCCGACAGTGTGATAGTTTGAGGAGTATATTTATCTCAAGATCTCACGTCGCTGCCATCAGCAGTTTCATGTGTAGCTGATCAGATACGAACTGAACTCAGGAGACTCTCTCTGGAGGACGTGCATGTGCGAAGGCAAATGTCAGAGCCTCCAGATTATCTGCAGACTTCCTCCACCTGGCTCCTGAGTGTGAAGTCAGCTGAAAGTCTGTAGAATCCAATGTGAGCGCACATCGTGAAAAGGCAAATGTGTCTGAAAACGGCTTATGTGTTATATATAAAAACCTAAAGAAACAACCAGCTCGGCTTTTCAAAAATAACCTGCATCATTGCTTTTTGGGCCGATAACACAACATCCTAGTTTCTTGTGTCTCAACGAGTCTACGATCAGCTGCAGGGCGATAGATTGACTGTTATAGATTATAGACACTTGTGTAGTGGCAGTTTTCCTTTTGTTTTTCCATTTGCATGAAACCCACCACAGCTTTTAATCAACTCTTCAGAGTTCAGACGACTACTTCGGAGACAGAGAGATCATTTCTTTAAAAAGCTAAATCAAACTCCGGATTCAAAGGTTCCGGGTTCTGCAACAACAGCTTATGAAAAATATTTCATCCCCGTAAGAGCTCAGCGCTTTAGAACTTTAGTTCTGCAGCTGGTTGCTGGTTCAGTCGAGTCAGCGATTATTAAAGTGACACTTTGGAAGTCTGATGTTAATTCACTTCAATCACACTTGTTGGGTGAGGCCGACTGAATGCGCTGTTGTTGATTTGTAGACGAACTTTAATGAGTCAGCTTTGGCACAAATTCCTGCTTTTGACTAATTAAAAACTTTCATAATGACGCTGACCTTTCAGGGAACAGAGGAAGAAAATCGGAGTCCAGCTCTGGAGGAAGCCATTATATTAGCTGTGGGGTTTTCTAATTATACCCTGGCTGTGCTGAATGAGGTCTTTCTTCATGCAGTTTTTTATTCTTCACATGAACTTACTTACAGTCTGAGTAACACAAAGTTCAATAACGAGCGAGGGAAATACTGTTGTTTCTGACGAATTATAATTATGATGTTCTAAGTATGACTGCTTCTATACTGAGGCCTATTTCTAAACAAGTATTCGAAACAGTCAAGTTGCAGGAAACACGGTTACAATCTCGCCTTCTGTTCACGAGTTAAAGGGTTACAGGGAAGTTGACCTTTGAGATGTGAAATTTTAATACATAAGGGATCTTCTCAAATTTGAGCTACGGCCAAACGTGTTTTGCGAGGTCGCGCTGATCTTGACATTTGACTCTTTTTCGCCAAAAGCTTCTCAGTTCATCTTCGCCACAGTTGAAGAAATTCCCGAGGTATCGCATTTACAAGAACGGGTCAGACCTACAGCTAAAGCCACAGCCGCTGCCAACATAGAGGCATAAGAAAAAAACCGTGCCAGCGCCTTTTTTTGTGTGAAGCCGGCTGCTAACACCACCTACATACCCCACAGGAAACATGAAAGGATGAGGGATTTCACAGGTTCACATCAGAGGAGGCTTTCAGAAGGGCTTCAGAAAGGAGTATAAGTCATTAAGTCCCTGAGGAATGCCGGTTTCACTCGTTACCGACACAAACCTCTGACTGTTGCTTTAATTATCCTCAGGTATCACGTACGGGAGACATAACGACATCAGTTACTCAGGTTGATGTAAATGACACACACCGAGGGGAAATACCTGAAACATGAAAGCGCACTGCAGCGATTCGTCAGAAAATGGAATGCACTAATCATCACAGGCGGCTCGGCAGCGCTGGATGTGAGGGTGGGTGGAATTTCTCCTTTTGGTCCATTTTACACCCACTCAAATGACTCAAAAGCTGCTCGCTGGATGCTTGATAAATAGATGCCAAATGGGTTCTGCTCACGAAGCAGCTCGGGCCTTCAAACTCTGCCTTTTATGTAGCGGGTGAGGCAGTTAACCCTCGTTCCCTCCGCACACCGGCCTCCTCACGCTGCTTTATTGCTCACACACCGACCCAGAATGCCAAGAGAAAGCACATTCCACGAGTATCGGGTGTTTTCTAAAAATCCTTGGTCCAATGCTGTTTGATGTTCTGGGTCATTATTGGAACGGAGAGAGACACAGACGACCTGCCATAAAAAGATATGCTTACTCTGGTTGAGGGTTAAGAACAGAGGATGTCACACCTCGTTAAACCCTACGAGACAAAGTGTGATTTGTGAATATGGGGCTATACAAATAAAATGTTACTGATTGATTGATTTCTATTCATTCATCATGCATTTCTTTTTTCTTCTGACCCTCATGATTTCTTTAATTTCATATTTCCGACCTCGACTCTGTCAGCAGAGCTCGGTCGAGTCATTGAGAGCGAAACCTTTCTTCACTAAAAGCCATTCATACTAATGTGATTGAAACAGGACCCAAGGGTAAATGAATACAAGAAGAGATATCTTTGTCTAACAGGGAAGCACATTTTACCTTTTACTACTGGTACTGAAGTAAAACATCCAAATAAAGATGTATAAATAATAATACACGGTTTACTGATAATGCTGTATTATTATATTTGGGTTCACGGAGCACAAACTAGTCCATGTTGTCTCTTATCCCTCCAGCCTTGATCTGGGCAACGAGCATATTTTGGCAGATTCATTCCTTGTGCAGCACATGTGGGAGAGAGGCGAGGAGATGATGGAGATAAAGCAGCAGCAGGTGAGGAGTTGATCCTGAGGAAAAAAAGTGTCTCAACTATAACTCAATGCAAACTCTATTTCAATGCAGCCTCACGGACTGATCTTCTCTCATCTTTACTTTGATGGAATTAAGTTTGAGGGGCAGGAAGAAATCTACACCAGGTTCCATGGCAGTCTTGTCATCGCGGACCTCATGTCCTGGTGCGAACCCGTCTCTCTTTTCTAAATATAACCAGACCTCAATCTTTCCCTGATCTCCACGTTCACGTTCTGTGAAAACATAACCAGTAAACAGTTAAACAACGTAACGTCATTGGATGATATAAACTCTGGACAACGAGGCTGGATATTTTGGCAGAAATCAAATGTGATTTTTCGGTGAACATTCCACTGAAAGTTCAAGTTTCGACACATTTGCAATTTGCCAAATACTTAAACTGATAAAATCCCTTCGTAAAAAAGGTCATGTATCAGATACACAACGGTTTGTTTATGAAGTAAAACTAACAGTGAAACTACTGTCCAGCAAGATATCCAACAGTCGTCAGTTATGATGATTAATCTGTGTTGAAAAGTGTTTAATATTATTGTGTCCACCCCATTTCTCTGTCCAACATATCTCTGTTTGTGGGAACTGCTGAGTTTCTCAATACATTTTAAGGTCTTGGCCTTAAAGGTTCAGTTCATACGATTTAGTTTTGAGGGATCTACTGGCAGAAATTGAATATACAATAATCCTAGTGATGTTTTCACTTGTGTGTTTAACCTAAATTGTACGAATTGTTGTTTTCTTTACCCTAGAATTGACCCTTTATTTTTAAAAACTTTACATTTCCTCTCTATGGAGGCCACCATGTGTTTTTTACAGTAGCCCAGACTGGACAAACTAAACACCTTTTGAGTTTTTATGACAACAGACGGTTTCCACAGGTTCTCCTCCATGTTTGGAAGGGGAGGGTGAGCTGAGGGGTGTTCAGCTGCAACATGCACCTTCACCACTAGATGTCACCAAATTGTACGCACTGAACCTTTAAGTTGATACCTTGTATTTTAGTTTTTTCTGCCATGGATTTTGTGAAGCACTTTCGAACCTTGTATAGATAAGTGCTATACAAATAAAGTCATTATTTGCATTATACAGACAGAGTGTGTGGGATGTATCTTACGAACTAACCACTAGGTGTATTATTTCTATTCTATAACTTCTACAGGATAGTTCCACAGAGATAGGAACCAGCACTTCCAGTTTAATTCAGTGCTCCAGTGAATGTTAGTGACATTGTGTCCAGGTGGGACTCCGGTTAAGGCTCGTGCCCTCATCGCTCCGTTATGTCTAATGTACGTGCAGTGTCACCAGTGTCAGTTTCTATCTGACCCTGCACTCTGCAATAATCCTTAATAATGAATTACAGGAGCAGTTAAAACTTCAGCCTCACTTATCGCTGCCTCGTATCTTATCTCTGTGTCTTGGAGAGCGTCCCTGTGGTAAATCCCCAGTCGGGGAGCAGATACCATCTCACATCAAGAAGAATCCACCTCACTCATCTCACTGGGGGAGACAATGTGCCTCACTCAAATCTGCCTCCCCGCTGCTGCCTCACACATTTGGTATACAGAACATGCACTGCATTGTTTTGATGGCGTAGCCCGCAGAAATAAATACACCACATGCAAAAAGACGGCACGTCGTTTGTTAGGCTGCTGTGTTTTGTTTTTGGACTACACAGGAATATGTCACACAGATTGAATATATCGTGTTAACATCCTCATTTTTTTTGGCAGCTGTTTCTATTCTGGGATTCTTTGTGAGTTCTTTTAAACAGATGGTGCACCAAATGATCTCAGTCATCTTGATAGATGATGACATTAAATGACAAGAGCCAAAAGAGAAAAGACTGGCAAGGAAAAGGAAATACAGTGCGGGCTTTTTTTTTTTTTAGCTCCAGCGACTGGGGGTGAGTAAAACTATTAACCTTGACAGAAAATAGAAAAGTTTTAGCACCACTGGATTTGCCTTGTTATCCATCCATCCATTATCTGTACTCGCTCATATATGCAGGGGCACACGGTGCTGGAGCTCGTCCTTAAACTTAAATGACCCTGAAAGTAAATTTGTAAGCACCTTCTCATAAGCCAGCGATCTGATCCGCCACAGGCATCTTTAAGGTGTTTTGTTAGTTAAGGCAACTAACCTGGTTAAAGATAGGGAACAATTGAGGTAGTGGTAGAAGAGAGTGTTTGATGAACTGCTGCCTTTAGTTTTAAAGGTCCAGTGTGTCGAATTTAGTGACATCTAGTGGTGAAGTTGCATGTTGCAGCTGAATACCTCTTACCTCACCCGCCCCCCAAAGTATTTATATTCTAGGGTAAAGAATAATTTCTGCCCATAGATCCCTTTCAGCTAAATCTGACACACTGCACCTTTAAAGTCCGTCTCTGCTAACCGATGCAAACTGGCGTCCAACCACGAGTTTTCACAGTGGTTTAAAAAATGGTCACACCACATCTGCCTTTGTCACGGAGACGAGCGAAACCAAAGACTCACTGATGCAGTTTATCTACAGTAAACGTTAATATGCAGATGGGTGACAAATGGAAGAAGAGGCCGCCTCTTTAAACATGAAGCGAAGCAGCAGCAGCAGCCACGACTCAAGTGTCTTCAGTTTCAGAGCGACTATGTTATTTTCCCATCCAGTGCCTATGTCGTTAAACCCAATGCACTATGGGTCTGTTGTTCTGTGGCCCATTGGCATCCGGAGGCACTGGGAAATGCTCACCGACAGAAACCTGGTCTGAAATCAGTGGCACAGTATTTTACCTTCATTTTAAAGTTGCATAATCAAGATGGGATACGTGCCTACATGTGACTCTCTGGCAATTCTATCCTTCCAATCCGCCAAGGTGCAGGCCCACCTGGCTTCTCCAGGGAATAGGAGATGGCCCCCTGATTGGTTTCTTAAATGTCAAGCCAAAAACACTCATGATTAATTAGGAGACTTAGTGTTAAACCCTGCACCTGCTGCTACAGCCTTGTTTTCCGGTGTTAAACTAGCGAAAGTGGATTTGAACACGTACAAAATGCAATGGCTCCGTGCACTTTAGACAAATGAAATAGAGCCATAAGTGCCTGAGCATAGTCTCTCTTTGAATCTCTGGAGCTAACCCCGAAGGGATGGGTGGGAACTGAACGTATGATTACCATTCTTCCAAAAGAAATTACCTTCATTGAGGTTTTGACATTGGTGGCGGAGAACGCTGTCAACAGAATCTCCCGCACAATAAATCTGTTGTCGGGTTGGGATATGGTAACGGTGAAGGCTGTAGCACATTATTCAAAACCAATTTCATCCTCATAAAACTACATCTGACCACTTCTCTCCTCCACGGATGAAACCACATTTTTTTTTACGATTCTCAGGATCGACCTGCCTGAATGCTGATCGTCGAAATGAGGAGAAAAGAAAAGAGAAACAAGAAAACAGAGTAATTCCTCCAGCTTCAATATAACCGTTACAATATAAAGCTGCTATCCGTAATGATGATGTCACCCTCTGCTAATTCCCCGTGTGCTTCGACAGCATTTTTCAGGAATTGGGGGGGGGGGGGATTGTCTCAGCGCCACTTTCCAGACACACTGCGTGTTTGCTAAGGTGATTAACGCCACATGTTTCTTTGGGATAATCCCGGCGAGGAGTAATGTCATCACTGGTCACATGGTGGGAAGCAATAACGGTTTGTAGCAACAAAAGAAAAGCTTTACGCACAAAGTCACCGCAACAGCACTGCATCCAGAAACCTTGAAGCTTTAGCTGGAGACGGATTTCTTTTGGGCTGCAGCAGATACATGTGCTGCATCACTTGGTTTTCTTAGGACCGAATTACGGTTATGTGAGCGTGTGGGTCCATGTGAAGAGCTGCAGTCTATTAACCTACTTTCTGTTGTAAAAATGGACACAAACTCTCAAGTGTTTTCTATCTTTCCTCTGGTTCTCCGTCTTCCTCTCTCAAACACCCACACATGGATTCACACACGCACACGCACACGCACACACACACACACACGCACACACACACACACATGCATTGCAGCCACCAGGCCCCAGCGTACCCAGTTGCCACTGCCTGTACTGCAGTTGCTATGGAAACACCTGCATCTCTAGTAATCCTATGAATAGGGTGCAATGAGCAGGGCTTCAGGGGAGAAAACAGCTTAACATTGCACCAAGTGGAGACAGTAAACTCAAGCATGTCACTCAAAAGGACACTCGACGCTGATGTTCAGGGTGTTTTCTCAACATCTGGTCGTGAAGTTGCATTTTCCCTGAGATTTTTGCTTTGATAGATGTAATTTGGCCGCGTGTACTTCATCTCTTGCGTCCTTTTGATGGAGGGGTTATTTTTTTTGCAAGTGTGCAGCTGTGCATGAATTGGGACATTGGCTTACATCAAGTAAAATATGTGCGGCAAAAACTTTGTGCCCACTTATTTCCTGGTCAGAAAGAGGCTGGTAGGCAGATTATTTTTACCACCGGACGTGGCTGGAGTATCTATTGTCAGCTAAACCAAGTTAGCACCAGTACAGATAATATCTTCATCTACAGTTGTAACTGTCAGGAAGAAAGTGAACAGTTTTCTATTCGTTATAAAAATGTGGATATTTTCCTATTATGTGTTGGATGTGAATGATTTATATTCCTCGCATGTTCAAGTGTCACCCTCCCTCTGCGATGTGAAACACTGACGATAACAATCAGACGTCCAATGTGGATTGAAATGTGAACGCAGCAATAGACTTGGGGCTTAGATTATTATTATGTATGCAGCACCAATTACTTAGGGATGCTTTGTATAATTTTCTAATTTGCCTCCAGAACCCTTAGCCAAACATTAAACATGAATTACGGCAGCTTTCTTTTGAACTTGTAAAATCCTCTTCTCAGCAACTTTAATTAAGAATGACTTGAACTTTTTCGATAGTGTTTAATTCGTAACAATTCCGCCGTCAACTGGGAGTTGTCTTATTATCATTATATATGATTATAATCATATCTTCCATTTGGAATTGTAATTGATTAAGATTTACATTTTCTCCATCTTAATTTTGTATTCAGAATTAAAACCTCAGGAAAAATGCTTTGGCTGCGAAGTACATTTCAGATTCTTTAATCTAGTGAAACAATACAAACAAGACATTTGCGATAAAAGCAGATATAAAGACTAAACCCACGAGGAGATCCTGTGCTCTGTGTTTGTTGCAGTCAGGCGGGAAAAAAAACAGACACTACAGTAATGAAAAGTTGTGCGACTGTTTCTTCTCACCTCTAAAAATTGTTCAAATGACACCCAGAGTCATTGGCTCAGCACCAGCAGATCAGACCCACACACTTCATAAACAGATTTGTTTTCTAAGGGAGAACAGACTCGCAAATTAAAGGCGTCCCACTATAATTTACTGTCGTCATTTTGCCTCCATCTGCCTTCGGAACAGGTCAATGGGTTTGTCAAAGAAATGAAAAGTGGCTGCTGGTAACGCACTGCCGCAGCTGTGCTGTGTGTCTGCTCGTCCCTTTCCCACGTATTAGAAGAAATGGGATTTGAAGTTTAAAGGTAAAGAACTTGTGGAGGAAGGGAGTCGAACTTCAGGTGTGAACGGGATCTTAGACGTGAGACTGGAACAAAAGGTTTGGGAGTGAGGGGGAAATAATGAGGAGTAAGAATGGGAAGAAGAGGAGACGGAGGATGAGATTGAAGTATGAGCACGGAACGTTCTTAATTGGACTCTGCAGTTTGGCTCGTTCTGAGAGAACCGCTGAGGTGTCAGCTGGTGATGACAGCCACTTATCTCTCTCCTGGCTAAGCTGCACACAACACGGAGTTTGCCATCGGTGAGAGCTCTCTGCGCTCGCTACCTGCTGCCATGACACCAATCAATGACCCCGAGGAGCATCTGATCGCACAAGTGGAAATGACTCCAAGAGCAACAGAGGAATAGAAGTTCAACTGAAGGAAAACACTTCTTCCTGTTGCATCACCCTGAACCAGATCATCACGTCAGTTTTAAATGAGACGTATTCAGCTCATATTCAGGTTGATAATGTTAATTAGTGTTATGACTTGAAAAGGTTTGAATTCTCTAATGTTCAGTAGACACATCGATTTCCTGATATGTCAATTGCTGCAGCTCCTCTTTTCAGCCTCTGTCTGAAACACTTGGTTTTAGCTCCTGTCTCTTTAAAGGCCCCCCCCCTCCTGATGAAGCCCAGTCTGATTGGCCAGCTGGCCCAGTCTTTCGTGATTGGTTAGCTGCTTCCCGCCCATGTAGGAAATGTCGGCCTCTGCTCTCGTTTAACCTGGCTTTGTTAAGGGGCATTCCAAACGAGTCGCTAGATGTTCAGTACGCAATTGTGGCGCTTTGTTTTGTCATGTGACATCACAATGGGCGGGACCTCTGACGAGGTGTTTCAGGAGGTTCTGTGTTTTCTCTGTGCGGAAACTTGCAGAAACAAAACAAAAAAAACAACTGAAAAACTTAAAAAGCCTCATTCTTTAAATGAGGAGTTATAAAACCCAACCTAATGTTTTGCCGTGTCATGATGACGCAGTGTTCCAGCTGCTCCGTCGTCTTATTTTGGAAGGACGACGCAGGGAAAACGGACAAAACATCTGGGGCCATATCCATCAGTGTCCCGGAGAACAGCACCTGTATTTTTAGCGCAAGTCGCCCTGTCAGTCGATCAGTCAGCTCCCAGAAACTTTTAGCTTCACCGCTACAACAACCGTGAGCCTGTATCACTGTGAGAGCAGCTGCTTTAATGAAACTGTGGTTGTGCTTTCATTATGAATTACAGGCTTGTTTCGGCAGCTCAAAACAAAAGCTCACCTGATATTTTACTGTGCTTTCTCTGTCAGGTAATGAAAGAGGAGAAATCCCTGTTAGGCTGAAGGAGTGGAAACCAGGGTGAGGCCTATAGTGGGCTTACTGTTATCGACTGAGACGTCCGTCAATCAAGCAAACACGGCTAACAACAAATTCTCGGAGCACTGTCGGTAAGGAGTTTTAATATCATATTCTATATCGTGTGTCTGGGAGTAACTGCTGCAGCCGTGTAGCAGAAGTGCAGCTTAAAGCCTTAACGAGACCAACATTAATATTTCATTGGAAAATACAGCTACATTCATTTAATTAAGACGACACAGTGGGGGTCCAGACGCAGAAGGGGGCAAAAAATAAATAAAAAAGAGGAAGAAGCTGGAACTACTTCTACTGCAATGCAACTCACTGCAATGGACTATTTCAAGGGTGCAAGTGCTAAGTGTCACAACAGTCACAGTAAGTTAAGTGAGGGGCTGTGTGATGCTTTTTGCTTTTTTGTACATCATAGACTGTGTGAGAGGAGAGACTGTTGGAAACTCTAATGCAACACAACACAGCGGTGAAATACTAGTTCACTGGTCAGGGAGATAAAATCCCCCCCTAGAATTATTTCCAGGAAGTTTTTCTCGTCCTTAAAGTTTCTCCCTGTACTCCCCCTCCGTCCTGGGGTTGGTGTTTCATCTCGAGTTCAGCCCTGATGTGAAGAACCAGCCTCTGACTGAGCACTGGGATAATGCAGAGGCTTGTGTGCCAGCGTTGATAATAGCTACCACATTGTTGGCCCTTCAGAGAAATGACAGATGGCCCAAAGGCCGGAGCTTTAAGGTGTTTGTTATTTACATTTCCCTGTTGGGTAAATGATTGGCGTAGGAAAGACTGCATGTACACAAGGGAGAAACAATGCCAGGAAAAAAACAAAGAGGAGATTATAGACCTAGGATTGCAAAGGCAGCCTCTTGAAAGATAAGGCCCGAAGAAAAAGCCATATTCCTCTTCTTCTGGTTCGTGTTGCTCGCTCCTATTCTTACATCCGTCTAATCGATTCTGCTTTGTTTCATAATGATGTCTGAGCCAACAGCAGCAGAGACGCAGTTTAAATGGAAACTACAGGGATGAACTCTGTATGGTTACATTATGCCGGTCTTCTTGCCGAAAGGAAGCAGCTGAGTGCTTCGGCTTTTTTGTCCACGACTCCTTGTTGTCCTCCACCGCAAATTACACAGTCCTGCCGGGGATGCGGTGGGACGACACCGAGGATACACTGCGTTATCTTAAAAGCCTATCACGCCGATTTCAGCATTCACAGATGCTGCTCCCACTTAAGTATTTTAGTTTTGTCTCTTTTGCCATTCCCACTTCATTTCACACTCGGTTCCGTGGCTCCAAACAAAAGGAGCACAGGGTTTTTGTTTCTGCACGATGTGTCACAGATGTAGAGCTCGATGTAGGATGAAGGAAGAAAAAGAGCGGCAGAGAACCGAGTCCCGGGAGTCTTCTGACTTCATGCTTTGGAGGATGGCTAATCACGTTTGCTGAGTGGTTGATGCTGTAACACACTCTCTGATTTTATTTTTAATTGAATGGTGTTCCCATTAAGTAAGCCGTTATCTTCCAAAAAAAAAAAACGAACTAATATCAAAAGCCTGGGATGAGAACCATCACTCACACATGCATTTAATTCCACCCAAACAGCAGCATCAGAGGGATAATCGCTTCTGATAAATTAATCTCTGCAGTTTTTATTTTTTTTAGACGGGAAAATGCCAATGCAGCGTCAACACAAGCAGACGAGCAGCTTTGATTGTTTTCAAAGGCAGCAAGGCCCGATGGCTGATTCCTAATGGCTGCGGAGGAGCTCTGGGGGTTAGGGAGATTAACTTCAAACCTTCCCAGAATTCATTTAAGGATTTTTTCACTTCCTAATAACAGGGGTTGCCTCAAAAGCCAGTGATTTGTAGCTCTGTCCTGGGGTTTCATGTAGTAGTGTAGTAGTAAATGGCGCACAGACTATCGCCTGGGAGTCCCGGCTCTCCTGCGTCTTCACATCCGGAAAAGTTAATCTCGTTCCATCACATTTGACAGGAATCCAAATCCGGGTGGGATTCTCCAATGCAAATATAATGATTTGACTGAGCAGTCACATTGAAAACATGAATCAAAATCAAGGCCACGTTATTCACGTGTGCAGTTAATAGCCTGTGGAGCAGAAGGAAAAGTGGTCATAAAAAGCCAGGATTCTTACCTTTATGTAGATGTGGAGTGGTGATGCAACACGAAGAGGATTTTGAATTCGCCAGGGAAGCAGCGGCGGGGGAAAACGGGCGAGCGTGCGGAGAGGGAGGAAAAACAGAGGGAGACTGAGAATTTATCACGGCAA
Source organism: Hippoglossus stenolepis (assembly GCF_022539355.2). NCBI lineage: Eukaryota > Metazoa > Chordata > Actinopteri > Pleuronectiformes > Pleuronectidae > Hippoglossus > Hippoglossus stenolepis. The sequence continues at coordinate 20,589,998 of NC_061497.1, forward strand.
ATAATTATCTTTTCAGAAGATGCAGGAGTGAGCTCAGGCGTCTGATGTGTGTCTGCGATTGTTTTTGAGTGATGAAGGGGTTTTGATTTGAGGTGCAGCTGCAAACAAACCCACATGCGCCAGATATACACGAGTCGGCAGCAGCAACACAAAAAGTGTGTTCATTACGGGGAGGAAACTTTCACACAGAGTAGAAGAAAGGAGCAGTGCTGAGGAATCACGGTTTTGTTTTAGGACCAAAACAAAGATTGTCGATATTCCCCGTCCCAACTGGGAGGATTCCAAACAATAGTACACGACAAGATTAATGCTCTTTTTTTACAGCAGTGATGCAAAAACAAAACAGGAACAGAAAAGTCCAAATCCGGAATCTAAAATTGGGTCCAGACATTTTCCAAAGCCTGCTTTAGAGGATTGTCTGGGTCAGACGCGTTCACGACAACAGGAACATTTCGTGTTTAGTGTCCGTCTGTTAGAAACATACACATAAACAACATGTTTCAGATAATATGATCTGACTTGGACACTTGCGATCTCACATTCAGACCCTCCGGAACATTTCAAGAATACGTCCGCACTTCAGTGCACGTCTAAAAGCCTCAGTCCTGATTTCTAAAGTTGGGTTTTCTGAGAATCTGGGTTTTTTAATTTGTCTCAAACTGAAGCAACAATTCCCCATTTCTCGGTTTATTATGAGTCACAGATTAAACGTTTCGCATTTTGAAATCGCAGCGTTAACTTATCCAAACACAAGCAAGGAAATGAAAAATAGGAAAAAGCAGAAAACAGAAGGAGGAACTCTTCTAGCAGCTGATAAACAGACTCGCTAAGCTCCCTGGATGTGAGGGAAAAGAATGAATGAAGAGTTATTCAAACATTTGTCCCTCTGAGGAACATCGTACTTTGAAAGCCAACCTTTATTTTTTTGTTTTGCAGAAGAACGTATTGTGAACCCATTGGAAACCTCATTTGAATCTTTAAAAGCACCGTTATGTATTCCCTCTGATATAAACAACTATGTGGTGACCGTTTCTCAGTATTTGTGAGGGCTTCAGATACTGCGCAGACCTTCAACTCTATTTCCAGATGAGCAGCGGATACTGATGGCGAGATTGTGGTTTGTGTGTGTGTGAGTGTGAGAGTCACACCGAGTGCAGAACCATGAGAGCAAACACACTCAGCGGGAGAAAACTGCAGGAAAGTCAAGACAAAGGAAACTTGTCTTTTCTAGAATCTCTGTGTGTGGGACGCCTGGAGGTCACAGAGGCAGGCTGCTAGTTTGAATCCCTGAACGGCAGAGCAGCGGGGTTCGGTTGAGCAATGGGGAAAAAAAGGAGAATTCTCCCTTCCCTCAAAAAAAACAACTTCCAGATTGGTTGTTGAATGAGGCTCAAAAGAAAAAATCCAGTTCAATATAAGTTATAAGTTCATCTTGCAAACCACAGGCTTCAATTCAATTTAAAAACACAGCTTTCCCTTCACATCAGAGATTATGCCGACTGTATTTGTGCATCCCCCCGGACTCTGCGTAGCCTTGATCCTGTCGACGATTCATCTCCTCATCACAACCTGAATGATGGATGACAAATGTAATTGGGGAATTTTCAGATCTAACTGTTTGACCTGAATATGCTCAGTGAGTTCAGTTAAAATAGCCCGAATTACAAATGTCCGTGTGCTGTGAGTTGAATGAACCAGTGAACTGTTCAAATCAAATGCGCAGAGTTCACACACACTTAGGAAAGAGAGATCCACGTGCACCTCTTCCACCGAGCGGCAGGTTGCAGGACGCGTGGTCACGGATCGATGGCGGCGTGACTGAGGACAGCTGCGTGTTCCTGACGTTGTGTATAAAAGCCAGCTGGCGAGAAGAGGCATTGGTCAGAGTCTCGATTGCCTGCAGTGGCTTTGAGAAGTCTGTCCCTGTTCGGCCAAATAGCAACTCTGTGACTTGATTCGTGCTCAATCCCTCATGGATCAGTATTAAACACCTACTTTTATTCAGTGTGGATGTGTATTTCCTCACTGGGGGAATTAAAAGCAAATTCCCAACCACAACAAACTCATCACAACGGAGGGAGATTCACTGCATCCTTTCATATTTAAAGCCGTTCTCATCACACAGGAACATCATGTCCCCAGAGCCTGTTCGGAAATTTACAAACGTCACTGTTGTGCTGGAAATTATTTATTTGGCTCCACATTCCAAAAAAAGCAAAAAACAAATTCCTTATCCGAAATAGAACCTCAGAAATGACATTTTGCTTCATTCTGACCTTCATAGACCCCGTGAGGTTTACTGGTTCTGACAGGGTCAGTGCTTATGCTGGAAAAGGTCTAATAGGTAACAAAAAGGAGGATACACACTCACACACTGACACACACACACACCTCAGTAAAGGACATTTTCTATATACAAACTTAGTTCAGCGCTGTTTTAATTTGAAGTTACCTTGTCTCTCTTACTTCCCCGTCTTCCTGTGTCTGTCTGGTTTCTAGTTTCTGTGCCTGTCTGCCCTGCCCCGTGTTTCACCTGTGCCCAGTTCCCTCTGCCTTCCTTGTTTATTTAGTCTCAGTGGCCTTGGGTCGTCTTTGTCGGTTTGGCTCAGTCCAGTTTTATTCCTACTTTGTTCTGTGTTGTTTCCTGTCAACGTTCTCAAGTGTTGAATGCGTTTTGCTGCCTCAGTTTGTGAGTTTCAGATTCCTGAGCTTCTCGGTGCCTGCCAAAGTGCAACAGGAGACTGTAACCCATTTAAATAGCCTAAATCCTTCTGCACTAACCTACTCGTCCAATGTGGGTCCAGTAAACTACCTCAACTCGAACTTCTTCTTGTTGAAATAAACTTTTTGACTCGTAGAGACGTCACTTACACGTCTGTGCTGCTCCTTCTACAACGGAAACTAAATTGTTCAGAAAGCTGGTTTCACCTTCTGTTCAGTTCGTCTCAAACCAGCTCTGCAGGGTTTGAGTCTGGAGGCTGTGCTGCTCTTCCATCATCTGAAGCCACCGTCTGGTTCTTCTTCCTCTAATGTTTTAGGTCATTATGTGGCTGAAGGATGAATTCACCGACCCGTCTGTCTAATACCAATATAAAGCACCACTTCCTGCCGTACGGTATTCTCCTGAAAGTTAATCGACGACGGCTTTGCACTGACAGAGTTTGTACGTAAAAAAAAAAGTTAAGACACCTGTAAGACATGTTTCCGGGATGTAATTTTCTTACTGCCAATCTGTGAGATTAAAATAATAAAACAGGATGTGATGGTTATGAAGAACGCAGGAGGACAAATGAGGAAAAGAGCCGAAGCTCTCTCTCTCTCTCTCTCTCTCTCTCTCTCTCTCTCTCTTAAGCAAATTAGCTCTGATGAATTAGCCATTGTGAGCAGCTCCTTCACATGTTCTGTACTTACTGTGGATTCTGGCATTTGAATACGAGCTGAGCAGCGTTCAGGGTCAATGCTCTGACCCTGTTGTTCAGTGTCACCTTTGGAGGCTGTTTACAAATTAATTTGAGTCTCCACTGTATCTGTGAGATAATAACAATGAGTGATGATAGAATTCCACATCCGCTTCCTGGTGAATGTAAAAAAAAAGCTCTCGACTGTATTAAGAGCATTGAATATACGATATGGCTGTTAACTGCAGTGGTTGGTGTCAAGACAATAAAATAAAGTGTGACAGTGTCACAGTCCAACATCTGGAGCAGAATATGGACGTCATGCTGCCCACATGAAAAACCACTAAGTCACCGGAATGAGTGACTGTCTTTAAGTCAACAAAGAAACATTCTCATTCAGCTCCTATGGATTAATACTATGGGGGAATTACTGAACATTTAAAGAGGCAAACAAGAAATAATCAATTTATTATATTGATGAAAGGAAACTTTGCAATGAAATCTTAGAAACTTAAATGTGCTTTAAGATGTTCAGGAGAGAGTAGTTAAGAAGCCCAAGGATGTTTGATTCATTTCACATATTTATACTCTTCTTACGTTGATTGATATATATATATATATATATATATATTCTTTTAATTATTTGTTTTAACTCTAAAAGCACGATTTTGCAGCATATTTATACTCTGGTATTTTCAGATCTCAACTATGCCTTTGACACTGTTGATCACTCTATTGTTGGACCAGTCATTCTCTGTTTAACTCTATTACTTCCAATCATCCCCAACGTATAGTACCTGATGAATATTTGATAACTTCTATTCAAAGTATACTTAATGCTGTGAAGCCTGATAAATTAATAAACTTGTGCAGACGATGCTCAAGTTTATATTTCTCTTTGCTCCCTTTCACACACACAACTTGGCCTCATAACAAAATTATAAAGTATAGTTTGACTTTTCATTTCTTGAGGCTGTTTCTCATAATTGTTTACACTTCTGAAGTAGATGAAGTTGCAAATGTGACCGTAAACACAACCAGAGAAATACAGTGACTAATCAATTTGTGTTGTGACACTAAAACTTGTGTCTGAGGTCACGTGTGCGTCTGCCGCTGCACAGTCAGTGACAGACACACAAATAAAGCCGAGCACACTTCTGGCCTTTGGGAATCTATTTCGAACCCGAGTGTCACACTGAATCCGTCAGCGCTCAACCGCACAGAGAGAGAGAGAGAGAAATGGAACGAGTCCCTCCTCGCCCAGTCAGAGCAGAGTGGTCAGCGCGGCCAGTTCACCCAAAGTGACCCACATGTGGAGGGAGGGAGAGGAACAGCCTCGTTACAGAGGGCGTCACATGTCACAAGTAAGAGCTGGTGGAAAGAAGACCAGAGGAGTTGAACTGAGAACAGTGAAATGTTTACGGATAAAAATACACAAACTTTATCTTCATCTGCAAACAAATAGATTTGTTGGTTTCCTATGAAAAGCTTATGAGGGGCCACTCGAGTTTTGGTACTGATTTGAGACTTTTACATTCGAATTATGAAAAAGTTTGTCCTTTAAAATACTTTTTTTTAAATGAACGAACTAGTGAATAAAAAACAAAAACATATATATGATTTTTAATCATGATTTTAAATGATGTGTAATGAAAAAATCTAATTTTAATTATTTACAAATGTATTTTCATACAAACCCCTTTCATACAAACACACATTTATAATTCATATGCATTGAATCATTAACACTTGTATGTCGTGTGCTTGTACACACACAGTCACACACACTCACACACTCACACAGTCACTCACACAGTCACACACACTCACACACTCACACAGTCACACACACTCACACAGTCACTCACAGTCACAGATGGCAGTGAGTGCAGTGACCTTGGAAACAAGCAGGCGATCCATTTGGAGAGTGGGAAAGTGCTCCATCACTGACTGAGCTCTGGGTGAGAGACACACTCACTGTTTGCCAGCGGGTGGAGGTGTTGATTTTTCAAAAGAGAGTAAACATTAAAATCTGACAGTTGAAATTTTTTTTTTTGGGTAAACAAATGCCGGCCTGACACTCTCCACCGTCCAGTGTCAGCGAGATGGAGACGATGTTAATGATGCTGCAGAAAAATAAATAAAAAAATCTTGAATCCACACTCGGACCACTTCTCTCTCTCTCTCTCTTTCTCAGCTGAAATAAATAATAATTCAAAATAGGGAAAAATCTAAAAAGCCACAATTTGGCTTCTGGCGGCTGCAGCTCCGTCACGAGTTTGATCTTAAATCATCGTCTGTTCGATTTGTGCCACGTTCGGCTCTGATCTGCGCGGCAGCCCTGAACAAGCAAACGAGCCCACAGCCATCAACCCCATGCTATCATTCCACACTCTGACAGCGTGTTAGTTTGCTTTTCTAATTTGCCGACTGAACTCAGTTTGCATAGCAAGTGACGGAACCAGCACAACACCAGATAAAGCCGACGGACACAACGCTAATAACCAATCATTCGGGCAAATTAAGGGTTTATTTGGCATTTAAATTGTTATATTAGAACCAGGTTATTAGAGGGGTTTTTCAAATTGTCATGGTTTTAATTGTTTTGTGTGAAAATTGTTGCACTTTCACTTCAGTGGACTTGAGTTCCCATGGATTACGTATAGGGACTAATTGCTGTCCCTAGTAGCCAAGCATTTATCTTCAAGTACAACTTTAGCTTTTAAATTTGAACTTGGAGTTGTGTGTTTTTAAGCTTTTTTTAGCTTTTGCACAAACAACAAAGTATCACGAACCCAAGGCCGGTGCTTTTATCCAGCCGAGAGAGGAGGCCGAGCAAACAACGTGGAAACAGGAAATCACTGCAAATATGAGTTGTGTGGCCGTTTTAAGAAAATATATTTGATGTGGAGCAAATTATAACTGAAGGGAATCTGTTAAATTTAGTAAAAGTGGGGTTGTGATTACAAATTTGAATTTATTTTCAATAGGAGAGGTTTTTACATTGCCAAAATGAATTGTCAAGGCACAATTGAATCAGACTATTACAGCTGCACAGTACATCCTTTACTACACATTAAACGTTCCCTTTGATCAGCAACATCAGGAAGCAAACAGGAACAGGAAGTATGATGATGTGGCGGAAACAGTTTCTAACCACAAACACACGACTGTTCATGTTTGACACCATAAGGAAATAAAACATAAAACAACAAATTTTAAAGAAGAAAGTTACAAAAACCTTCAAGAGATAATCTTATATATATAAATATTGAATGTTGAAAGCCTAATTGCTCAAAGGCAGCAGTTTGAGTCAATCAGAGCACAGTAGAACTTTCTTCTGTCGCTTTTCGATCTGAAACTTTTGACCTTCTGCCCACGACTTCGTCTCTGGAACCTCTGCATCCGTCTGAGCACATTTCTATTATACAGCTGCTTTAATGTGCCTCCATGTTTACCCTCTTGATGTACAGCTTCTAGGATATCAGGTCCCTCGCTGCGCTGGCTGCGATGACTATCCCCCTTCCACATTTTTCAAGTGATTATGGGCCGCACACTAGACGCGTCTCCTTCAATTATCCTGACTGCTTAACAGCAGACTGCACTCGCTGTGTTGTGCCATCACCCACAAAAGTCAAACTCCGAGACTCGGAGCTCACCAGATTGTTTTCTTCTGCTCAGCAAGTGAACTGGCACCGAGCCCGAAATGCAGCAGAGGCCTATATAGCTGAAAGAATAATCCCTTTCTTCTCTCCGGTCTCAAGTGGGTAAAGGGTAAGTGGACGGCCAGACCCGCCGATGTAAACTGACACTCTGACTATTAATCCAGATGTTGAATAAATCATAATCCCACTCCCGTTCTGTGCGCAGCCGATAGTTCTTTAAAGTCATAATACCCTGAATTATTCACGTTTCCCTTCTGAAGAGTAATTTCTCTCTGAATTATTGAATTCCGCAATTCCGCCGGTCTGTTAATACAGTGGCGGTGACTTCGACATCTCACATATTACACTTTTTTTTTTTCTAATATAATTGGAGAGCCACTCTCAAGTCCCGATGAATCCCGTTGCCATTTTGAATCATACGAGACATCACTCATTGTTAGGATTAAGGGAATATTTCACTCTGGTGTCGCCCTCTTCCTCGACGTGCTCACTCTCCGTGTCTCGTGGCCGTCACCAGCCCACAGTCTGCTCAAGTGTGTCATTTGGACTTCCTCTCTCTTTAATGCGAAAACGGAGAATGACTACTATTATTGCCTGGAAAATACACCGACACAGAAACAGCGGGGGCTTCTGAAGTCAGGAGTACATTGAGCACAGATGTACCACTGCTGGAACATCCGCAGCCCTGATAGGAAACCAGATGTACGTTTTCTCCCCAACAAAATTGCTCTTTGCAGGGGGGCGTCCCGTTTCCAGCGAGTCGGGCTGCAGCATTGTGCCCAGATACGGAGCCTTAAGGGCAAAATGCTGCTATTTTACTTTGAAATTTGAGGTGAACATGCAGAGAAACCTCCAAAATAATCCTGATGAATATGGTAATACCCAGAGTTTCCCTGTTGTGTCGTCATTCAGCTCAGACTTTTTTTAAATGCACCCTCACAAATTTCAATCCTTGCACACAAAATAAAAATAGGAATGTTTTGACAGAGTTTTTTTTTAAAGCATATTCAAGCTCCAAAGAGAAATAACCCCTCCTCAGACAGACACGTTTTATCCCCTAAATCTTTAGTTCCACTGCTGGCACCATTTTGAGAACAGCAAAAACCCTCCATATGTTGTTTATTGCATCGAACACATTCATAATATTGTTTTTTTTTAACAGCACTCTGGGCTTCAGCTGTTTGGCGTCATTGCCTTTGTTTGACAGTCTGCAGGAGAGAGAGACAAGAGGCCGCGTTTAAAAGGAGGAAGCCGCACATCAAACGGCTTAATTAAGCTGAACTTGTCTTGCGCGGGACTAGTAGCAGGATTTGTGCTTTAAGCAACTCTGCTAACTGGTCTCCTGACACTATAGATGTTTAAGGACATAATTAGAGAAACCTGCAGCGTCGTAAAACGTTGCCAAGGCTGAAGTAACCCCGGTAAATCACTGTTAATGGTCCATGAGCCCAAAAACAAATTCTCTTTCTTGACATTCCATGCCAAATAACCTTGATTAGCGTTCACATAATTTGTATACAAAGCTCATTATAGCAAATTTTTCAAGTGTCGTGCCCCCTGCAGAGGCCTGGATGGAGTCCTGCACTGGCTGCTGCACAGCCTTGTTTATGGACATGTGAATATCTTACAGGGAAATACAGGATGGCTGGATTGGATATGGTTTAATATATATATCTTAATTTTAATGAAGCCTCACATACAGTATTTATCCTATAGTCTTTGTATCCTGGTAGTTTCTGAACACGACAAAACCTTGTTTGTGCTCAAGCATCGTCCGTCTGATCCAGTATTAAAAGCTCACGTACATGAGTTAACATGGACGTGTGACTAAAGAGACACAAACTAGCACAGCTCAAAGTAGCTCAAACTTAAATCATTCCAATATATTATAAGGACAAACTGAGCTTGCCATGCTTCTGATTGACAGGTGATTTTTGTAAATTGCAGAACATCTGAGAGTGAAAGGATCCTTACGAGAAACAGCAGCTTTAGAAAATGAAATTCTGAGACTGCTGCAGCTCAAACGTATTGATTTGTCCTTTCTTAACGCATTTGATTATTTGAATGGATTTAAACATGAAATATGTCGGGTTTGCATCGGTTGCGCATTGGTGATGAAAAAATAAAAAATGACACATGACAATCTGTCAGGAAAATGTTGAGCAGGAAGGAGCTGGGGGTAAAAAAAAAAGCCTTGCAGTTGTTTCACGGAGTGCTCGGCTCCCAGAAGCTCCCCAGCATCGCGCTCATGAATATGAATGATGCTTAACCCCTGGGAGGAAAGCTGTCATGTCAGACACAACTGCAGCATTGGCAAATTTCTCCAGACAGATCCAAGAGCCTTGACAACAGGGCGTCCGTCACATATAGGTGATTCAGTGAGACTGCGCTTTAACAATCAAGTGAATCTTTTTTTCCTCTTTAACCGGCTGTATTTTCTTTATCCCGCCATTGTGAGGCATTCATATTAAACTCTGGGGTAATGGAGAATGGATTCTCGCTGAAAGAGCTGTCCAATTATTCTCTCAACATTAAATGTGAATGAAAGGAGCTGGGTTTGCGTGAAGAAGTGAGCTCCAGCTTGCACAATATATAAAAAGATGGACGACATGACGGCTTCCGAAAGTCAGAGTTTATTTATTTAAGGAAAAGTCTCAAAGCTGACAGCAGAGACTGGCTCGTGATCGGTCGAAGCATGTGCACCTGTCGGACCTCGATACCGCGACTCCATCCATCACTACGGCACAGACTCCAAACGGGAGGAAGTCGGTGATTCAGACACCAAACATTTACAGAAACGTGAGTACATACACGGGTTATTGAAACTTATTTTCAATAGAAATAAAAAGTTGAGAAACTTGCACTCATTGTCAGACTTTGAGATCAAAAAAACTTGCCTAAGATGGAAATCCACCATTTAACCTGAGCATACAAAGACAATGGAAGTAGGCACATTCCACACACGTGAGGCTGGTGAACACACTTTGAGCAAACAGCAGCTCGTATTGCCAGTTTGGATCCATTTAACACCAACTCTAAAAAATAAATTTGCTCATACGACGTGGAAATAATTTCCATTTCTGTTCAATCAGTGAGATTGACTTAAACAAAGAGCCACTTAAAGACAGAGGAGAAGCTGTCGGGGGGTTTTCAGGTTCAATCACACTTCTCTAAGATAAAGAGAAATCCTCCTAACGCCCATAATTTCAAGGTCTCGACCAACCAAAGAAATCAACACGTCTCAAATTTAAACTTTTTGCACCTCTCTCTGCAAAAGGGAACTCCACAGATTTGACTTCAGCTCTTGTGGCCCCTGAGGAATGATGATGATGATGATGATCACTGGACCACAAGTTGGAAAGTGGAAAGGAAAGAATCTCTGCTCTAATCTCTTAGAGCAGAATTTAACTCAGCAGACCTCTGCGGCCGGCTCTTCATCTCCGCTCGAGGCAAACAGATCGAGGCCTTGCATTAGCATAGCACACCTGAATCCCTCGAACGAAGAGAGTCTGACGTTAGACGAGTGCAAGGATACATCAGTTTGGTACTTTTAGGCACTTCAGGGCTGAAATGATTAATTGATCACTTGTTCTCCCGGATATCGTTAACGTTTCTTCAAAATGCCTTTTTCAACGGAGCCTGGTGATGTGAAAATTGTCGACGAGAGGTTACTCAATGGACTAAAACATATGCACTGCAAGTTCATGTACTTATGCTGGTCTTATCTTTTACCATGAAGTTTCTGTGATAGAAACCACGGCTAAAAATGGCAATAGGCAAGTTTTATTATTATAATTTTCACCTCTTAGCACGATTGTGCAAAAACTACTTGACAGATTTTATTGAAGCTTAGTGGAAATGTGGAGTTTGAGCAAAGAATGAATCCATAAACACTCTGGCATTCTTTTTTTTTACTTTATTAACATGGCAAGATGTTATTTTTTGTAATTTCTGTGAATTTCTCCAGAAAATAATGCAGATATCTCAATCTTAAAATAATCAGGTATTAAATCTAAGGGGGCCGTTGGGCGAGCGCTCTTCAAGGTCTGAAATGCAGCGGCTAGAAAGGGTGGATGTTTCCCCCCCTTTTAAAAGGAGGCAAGGTCTGGAGAACAGATCCCAATGTCAGACACGACGTTGGTAGTCACAGAGCATAAACACGCCTCTGATTTACAGAGAGATGCACCTGCCACCATGTTGTTGCCCAGGGGTGTATCTGGCACAGTGCAAAGCAGCGTGTTCCCCACGGCCGACGCTTGATGCTGACTGGCAAAGGATGGAGCTCGTCTCAGACAAGACTGAGATACCAAAGGAACAAAGTGCGGACAGATTCCGGGGCCTCGCAGGCAGGAAATAAAAGGCTCAGTCGGGCTGGCAGAGCTTGAAAAGTCGAGGCTTTGCCCTGGTTGGATGAATAGAGACAAATATGTTGGCGGCGAAGTTATCAAATAACACAACATGGGGCGTACTTTGGTTAAAAAACACAACAACAAGCAACAACTCTCGACTAAACAAACCCGCAGAAGATGGAAAAGATAATTGTGGGTTCTAGGAAATCAATACACAAAATGTACTACGTGTTTTAGAAAAAATAATAACACACGTGTAAATGTGTTCTCAAGTCAGTGTTTGGTTATGTCAATGTACTAATGAGCAGCTTTGTTCTGACATTTCATGTTCGGCACGTCGTTGTTGCTGCTGCTGCTTCGTGTTTTTCTCTCTCGCGCTCGCAGGAAGAGCTTAGGATCATTTCTGTGTTGATAGGCAGGAGGCAGGTAGAATTTGCTGAGGGACGGAGGGAAGGGAGGATGTGAAGTGGATGACTGTTTGTGCGAGCGAGGGATAAGCAGGGGCCTGGATATGTGACAAGAAACGGGATCAATGGGAGGAAAGAAAAGAGATAGGGAGGAAGAAAATCCCAGAGCTAAGAAGCGACAGATGCTACACAGCCAGCAGAGCTCCACCTCCAACACAAACATGGATGAGGGATGATGGCTGAGAGCGTGGGGAGGTGGAGGCTGAACGTACATTGTGAGTGTCGCCCTGACTGAGTTGTTACCACAGACGTATATTCTGCAGCACAGGACATTGGGCATGTTGAGTCTGAAGTGAGAGAGCAACAGAATATAACTGAGAGACAGAATAAAGCTGGAATAAATACTGTTTAATGAGGACATGGTGATATTTTGGTTTATTCCCATGTGTCCTGCAGCAGTTTTGACAACATGGCATCAATGCACAAGGTTTTTGCTCATATAATAATATAATATCTTGTTCTGAAACTCAACATATCTCAAAGCTAAAGTTTCAGATCCTACCACAGTGAGCTGGGACGACATGTTTCTATGGGAGTGTGCATTAAATGTCTTTAAAGAGCATTCTTCAACAAATGCACCACTAACATCTGTATGAGTAATATTTGCTCAAAGTTAAAAAGACCAACATAAGGTAGGAACCTTATTTAGCGTGAGAGAGTGAGCACAGGCCTCAGCCAGGGCCCGACAAGCCCCTTAAATTCAATTGAGCTGCACCAAATTGCACAAACTCATAGATATCAGTCTCGTAAATATGATATTTTTCAGCAAGATCCATGAATTATTCCCTGGGAAAAGCTCCTTGATCTGATTAATGGGTTCCTTTCAGACCCACGTCCCTTCTTTCCTTTAAGTTTAGCAGAAACAAACAATCAGAAATGCACAGGGGGTGAAAACATAACTTCCTTGTTGGAGTTAAATACACTGAACTGTTGTTATTTGCCGTCTCACTGGAGTCACTAGAACGTGTGTGTTTTTTTTCAGGTCTATTTCAAACTTGGATAATCTCACATTCTTCACGTCTTTCATTTCCCATCAATCTGAACACGAGCGAAACCTCTCACGTATAAAAAAAAGAAAAGAAAAAAGAACAGTAGCTGTGTAATGAACTGTGGTGAAAATTACATATTCATGAAAACCCCATAACACACAATCTAGAGCGGGACAACAAACATCTTGTGCAATTGAGTGTGTCTGCATGTGCATGAGCCCAGCGCTCTGCCCACACGCTGGAGGAACAAACGTCTGCTTTGCTGCTCTCTGTTGGCAGCTCGCACACTTCCACACGTAGCCTGCTCATCAAAAGTGTGTGGGGGGGGGATCCTCCTGGTGAAATAATTGTGTGGCGCATAGGAAAGGAAGTGTTTACTGTCCCTGGCAGCCGCAGCCGTTTTTGTTTTCAGCTGAATGCAACGAGAGGAAAAAAAATGAGGCACTTAGCACGAGCAACAATAGTCACCTCGGCTGAGGACAGAGAAAGACAAGAGGGGGGGGGGGGAACAAGCAGCACCTTTGCTCCAGAGACGCTAAGCAACAACGAAGCCTCAGGGGGAAACGCTGAGGAGCTCGGCTCTGCAGCCCGAGCTGAATCAAAACTGCTTCTCCATTATCAGCACTCTGCTGTTTTTTTTTTTTTTTAATCTGCTGAAATCTCATCGCTTTAGAGGAAGAAGCCGCCGCCGCCGCCGTCACCTTCTGTTTCTGCTGCACGACCACTTCCCTTTGCAATTTAACAGATAGCTCTATCGGAGAGAGGAGAAAGCCACAGAGCACAAACAAGGAGATGACAAATGGCTTCAAGCTTCACGATCCCATCTCTCAGACTGAAAGTATGAGACGTCCCGCTGGAGGATTTTCTTTTGACCATGTTTTGTAAAGCTAACAATCCCCCCCCCCTCTCTCACACACAGTTTTGAATAGACACTGCAATGAGATTTTAATCAACCAGAAGTTGCAGGTTCTCCTAACGCTCATGTGTGCTCAGCGTCAGATGCACAGATCCCTTCTCCGTGGACTCTGCTTTAGAAACACGTACAAAACAAAAGACCAAACGGAAGCTAGTCCAACAATCCAATAACTTTTCGAGGGCAGACTTTATGACTTCGTAGGAAACTACAGGCATTCGCCACGTTGTCGGGGGGGAAAACGTACCTACTTCCTTCTTTAGAGGTTCGTCACGACCTCCTCCACCATTCACACGTTCGTCGTTGTTGGAAACTCTCGAGTATTTCTATAACAACCGTTCCAACGTAAAAAGGACGGATTGGAAATAAGTGGGCAGTGAAGGTTGCTTCGTTTGAAGTGGACGTATCTTTTTTTTGCGTACACACAGGCGCAGCGTGAATGAGTCTTCAGGCACAAAACTGTGACAGACTTTTGTTTTTTTATATCAAAGTCGATACCGTCATGAGATATGACACATTACAGCCAGACGTTGGTTCTGATCAACTAATTGAGGTCGTTTGTTTGACATGCTGTTATCTGTGAGCGGGAAATAATGGACTCTTGTTCGTAGGGAATAAAGCAAACAGAGCTTCTGATGTCCCGGTCACAGATGATGAGTTATTGATAAAGTCATTATGTTGTCTCGCATTAGTCAGGCTAGGTGTGTTTATGATAAATGACATGGGGGGAAATTGGCAGAGGCTGTCTTTAGTTAAAATGATGAATGACACGAGCTGTCTCCTGTCCGATGTGTCTGATTATCTGCTGCATCGATTCACTCACGCTGTCAGGGGGCTGCGTCGGGCCTTGAGCTCATAATCTGAAAGCACCACTGAGAACACTTTGTTTATACTCCCGACGCTCAGCTTTGATTTCACGAGTGATGTCCGAGGGTCCTCTGCCTGCGTCGCTTTCTGCGTTTCTATTCGACCGAGTCACGTCATCGTGAAATCACTCATAATGTGAAAGTATAAGAAGAAGATTAAGAGTAGGCTGTGATACTAAACCTGACAAAAAAAAAAGGCTCTGTGATATAATTTCTATTGATTTTAGATTGTTTTTACTGTTGTGGATTTAATACATTCACATATGTTCAATGAAATTCTACCTGTTTTCCTCCAAAACATCAAGTTTAGACTGAAAACGTTACCTTTGTCGTGAAGACGGCAGTTTTAAACTTTTTAAACGTTTCCTTATAAACTTTGTATGGTCGACACTGTTGTGTTCAGTGAGAGCTTGTGTTCTAGTCTAATACCAGGCTTCTAGCAACTGTCTACAGCTTGTGCTAAATCCACTTAAAGCCCCTCCTACAGCCTCAGGTTCCATTAATACATGTACACTTCATTCATTCATTCAAAAGAAAAGAAAAGAACATGATTAAGCCAGTAATTATGTCTCATATTAAAGGACAAAGGGTTAAATAAAGAGAGCTTTATATTTCCCTTTCCTCTCTATGGAGGTTTGACGTACAGGTTTTTTAACGTGAGTCATAAATCATGACATTTTCCAACCAAAGTAAACATGTGAAATATAATTTTCACAGTAACTTAACATCACCTGTAAATACATGAACCTGATTTTGTTCTTGGTTCTTTGAGTTTCTCAGCAGCAGAAAAGTTGTGGGGTCTCTGCTGGTTTGCAGCAGGGCCACAGTTTCTAACACAGGTCTCCCAATTCCAGTGAAGATGAATTTCTCAATAGAGAGCTAAACCTGGAAGATAAAAATTCTAGAGGGAGAATTTATCTAAGTCATTCATTACACAGTTTAATTAAGTAACTCACGAGATTTCAACCATTGAAATTGTAAGAAGAATACTTTGATTTAACCTTCACCCTCGGAGAAAGTCATCACATATTGCACACGCAGCATTAAAAGTTCCTCCACCTGATTAGCTTCTGAATTCAGTTATTACTTTTTGATTAATTCTTCATCCCGACTCTTCCCAAATGAAATTAAAGAAATATAATATAATGAAAGTAATACAATACTTGCCCTAATGAAACTGTAAAAAAATAAATAAACTCTTTATTTTCCACTCAAAGGAGGAAATAATGAAATCTCTGATCCAAACTGTATCTTTAAAACGTGGCAATGAGCCCGTCTCTCGGTACTTCCAGTACAATGAAACTCCTCTGAGCCTTGTTAAAGTTAGAAGTATCGGCATTCTATTAATGGAATATCTCTGTGAGTGTGAAATATGATGAGGGCCACCCTGCCTAATAGCGCTTCACTTCTGCTAAAGGTGTTTAGAGACCAGTGGTCTGCTCAGCTGCCTTTTCCCCACACTCCTCCAGGGGGAATGAGTAAATCTAGTGTTCCGTCATTTCATTTATTCTAACAGAGAAATGTGCATGAGGTAAAACAAAACACGACCTGACTCAGACTTAAAAATATGGCGCTTGGTAATTCAGACAAAAAAAAAACAACACAACCGGAGCGAGGACAGGATTTAATAATAAAGAAGCTTATTTAATGCAGAAGAGGTCAAAGGGCGTCGCTATTATCATGGGACATAAAACCCATGAATCATGTGCTCTCTACAGGAGAGTGGATTCCAATAATTCAAAGTATGTACATCTGTTGAATGCACAAGTGAAGCGGAGGTAAGCAAGAGTCGTAAACGCCGACTGGCTGTGGACGGGGTCTCAGAAAAGTCTGGTGGGATAATTAGTGAGTGATTTATGAGCTGCTGAAGGCGTGATGAATGCAGTCGCGGTGTGAACTGTACACACATCTTCCCGGACTATTAACGATGTGTAACACAAGCAGCAAGCGGCTGCACGGCAGCGGGGTGACGAGACGAGCGTATGTTCTCACCCTGAAGAGCAGCTTGACGGCGTGGGATGAGACCCCAAGTAGCTTCCATCAACGCTGACGCTCCGTTTGTTGTTGCACGTATCTCTCTCACCTCGAGTATCACCAGCAGCGGCGCCGGCCGGAGCAGCAGAGCAGCACCAAGTGCACTAACGACAGCACTGATAAGAGTCTGTCACTGAGGCCAATCGAGTTTCTTCTTCGCTCGCTCTTCCAGGGGACACTGGACTTGTAATGGATCACAACAGCTCTTAAACCACTGGAACCGCTGAGCTAATGGTGCTGCCAGAAAGCGGGTGAAGAGCACAGGGATGGTTTCCAAAATGTCCCGGATTTCTGAGTCAGCAACATAAATTGTAGAAAAATAAAATTTTTGGGAATAGATGCCAAGGTTGCAGTTTAACTGGGGTTTTTTGAGCCATTACTGTGATTTGTATTGATTAGTGCAGGGAACATGAGCAGTGACACATCAATACCAACACGATGGGGCACCAACTAGCTGACCTGCTAGTTTGGGCAACTCACACTTGTGCTCGTCCTCTAAATAAATGCAAAAAAGGCCCAAAAATATTGTTGCAAAATTAATAAACCTCATTTAAAAACAAAGCTGGAGGGTCAAATAATTATCTAAACTCACTGTTACCTTGTCGAGTCAAAACTGGAAACTTAAGACCTGAATTCTGTCCCTGGGCCGTTGCACACGGACAACGACTGGTTTGCAACTAAACCCACTGGACGTCTCAGCTGTGTAATCCAGCTTCCTCCCAGTCTCTCCATTACACCATCACCAAAATGTGGGTCAGCAGTTTCACATGATGGGATTTTCATGTGGTCGTCCACCAGAATGTGTGTTTCTGGTTAATTTCCATTGCGTGTGCAAGTCGTGCATAGTTGTCTGTCCTCACGGCTCGTTTGAGAGATGAATCAGTGCGAGGCGGTTCACAGTTGGACGAGTCACATGACCGTAGATACACAGCGTCTCTATAGTCGACTGATCATCTGTGATAAACACAGCAGGTATATTATATTAAATGTCAACATTTCCATTATCAGCTAGAAAAACATGTATTTCAAGTATATTGTTGCCTTCATTGTTTGAGTCAATTAAAGATAATTACACAGAGTCCCTACAGCCCTTCTAAACATCATAGAAATATCCTTAGGACCCCTATTAAAGTGGAGAGCCGATTCAATTAAGATGTTTATGACTTATAGAAATCCATTTTCCATTGATGGGAACATAAGTATGATAATTAGGATGTACATGTAGAACAGCACTCGCTACCGGAGCAGAAGAGCTGCGGTTACGAGAGATTACAAATGACAGCGGGGCCTTCCCGAGGCATCAGTGTGGCTGCGGAGGGGCGGGTGTGATGTGGGGATCAACTTTACATTCCTAAGGCAAACACAAGCATCGCCCTGGTGAATCTACAGTACATCTCCGCTGCTCAGCCCCGCTGGGCCTCCCCTCCATAAAAATGAGACAACTGCCTTCATGGCAGACTGGAAGGGAAACAGAAGTAGCTTCCTGTTGTGACGAGGGCGCGTTATTTACCCTTGGATGCTGTCAAATAACAGCGGAGTTTATCACTTCCTCCCGGAGTCCCAGGGGCCACCTCACTTGTTTATACTGATGAATTCTGAAAACCTCCCCCCCCAAAAAAATCCTACTAAAAAGGGCATTCGGTGTATCGCCGTGAGATCATATTCGAGCGAACGCCGACGACACAAAGGCGGGAGAAGGACGAGCACTTTGTGGGAATAAACTCATTACCACACAGGCTGATAATCTGTGATCATTGTGCTCATGGCTCGGCCTGAGGCGTGCATATTAAGTGATTATCACCGCCTGGAAGCCCGAGCCCAGGAGAAGGGCCTTAATTTATGTCGGGTGGACGGGCTCCATTCATTAAAATGCCTCGTTCGCGGTGAGGGACAGTTTCCTCGGGATCAATAGCGGTTGTATTACAGAGGGAAATCAGGCGTTGTGCAGAGAGGAACCCCGGATGCTGTGCAGGGGTGGGACTTAAAAGATGACTAATCAATTCTTCTGTGTGGTGTCCTGCTTGTAAAACACCACCTAATCACCCACACAAGATAGAGAGGAAATCACTGTTTGGAAAGCCACAAGCTCTCAGGCCTCACTGACATTTATAATGGATTTTTCTCTCCCCCCAATAACATCTCTTGGCAACTATTGGCAGGGCTGCAATGCTTTTTAAGTGATTTAGGGAAAATACCAGTTGGTTCTCAAGTCATCTGAGTGCAGGGAGAATAGTGACACCAGGGCTGTGACTGCAGTTTAAAAACTCGACTTCTGAATTGTTAGTTTTGGGAGTTGCGTCCGAAATGATTGAAGTTTCATTGATTTGATGTTTGGTGCTTGATCAACATTATATTTGTGAGTTGGGCGACACAACACAAGACTTGAAATCATCAGCTCCACGTCAAAATCAGGTTAATCTAATGAGGAGGTTTAGTTTCAGCTCCTTTAAGAGGATACATTTTGTTTAGTTTCCATCTTCTTGCATCAAAATGTCAGTTTTTCACACAAAATATCATATAAATATAATAAAATAAAACATAAAATGCAGTTAAAGTACAGTGTAGCTACTAAATAGAGCCCGGCCCATATGGATTTTTAGGGGCCAGTGTCCAAACTGATATTAGGGAGTAAGAAACGTCCGATAAACAATATCATAAAGTGAATAAAAAACATTTCTCTGTACATGACGTATGAAGTACGAATGCACGTCTGTAAAGTAAATGTTTTCAAATCAGCGCATATCAGTGTCTGTGAAAGGCTCAAGTACTAAATGCACTGTAGTTGTTTCTTTGAATGACCATTCGCTGGTTTCAGGAGTTATGAGAAGGGGGATTTTATGATATCTATTAGTCCAAATCTGGCCAAAAACTAGAAAAGGAATAAAGAATGGAACTAACTATCGATTGGCAAGAAAGTGCTGTAAATCGTACTGTAGACCGCAGCGGTTCTGTGAGCCTCCTCTCCTCCGCTCTTGTTTTGCTGAATTAATGGTTTAATCTTTTTTATATGGCCCATATTTATCAGCAAAAAAAATAAAATAAAATCGCCCCCTCTGCTTCGGAGCCACCCAAACCGAGGGGATCAATCTCCCCCGGCTAACATCTCTCTTATTTAAGCAGGAGCTAAATGGATGAGCTACGGCTGGAGGTAAAACGCATGGTTGATGACGAACACAAGTGACAAGTGAACAACAAATAAATTAGTGGTTAAGGGAGAGCGCCGGGCGAGGACAGAGCGAGGCCAGGGGTACCGCACTCCGTCAGAGAGCGTTATGCATCTCGGGTATGATGCGGGCGAGGCGATGCGTTGGGATGTAAACACAGCGAGATGAGACAGCGACGCCGGGACTGGAGGAATGATGTAGTGCACACATCCGAGATTGCATTGCATATGTAAGCTGTTTCTTTTTTTTCTGGGTAGGGAGAGAAAATAGCCAACATGACAAAAGATCACAGGAATGCTGGAGCTGATGTAAATGATAGGTTCACCGTTTCCAAGCCCAGAGCTTATTAAAATGCTGTTTCACATTATTTATCACCGCGCGTCGCACAAATCTGCTGATGGCTTTTGAATGAGAGACTGCGACCTGTGTGCGCAGCTTCTCGCTCGCCACGTGTTTGAGTTCTGTAAAACCAGGACGTCGGAGCCCATTCTCTGCTGGAATCAGTCAATCTAATGAGCTAAATCTAGCCTTTTCTTTTTAGATCATATTCGATAATGTCGTCAAAACAGTAGAATCTGGTGTTTTGCTAGATTTCTCAACTTCAAATTGACAGTAGGTTTTTGGAATTGGAAACTTTCTGTTGATCCGGTTATTACATTGCTGTTGCTGCTCCGTTCAAAGGCGTCATACTCAAGATTAATGCAAAGATTTTGTCCAATGTCAGATAAGATTTGGCTCAAACTCCCCCCCCGACCCTCAAAGGACAGGCAGTATAGAAAAGGGATGGAGGGATGGAGGGATGAGTGGAGGTCAGGCTAAAGGTTATTTATGAACGATTGTAAGAAACAACATCTGAAAAGATTTGGATTTAAAACCATCTAATTGATCCATCGAGAAATTCTTCAGTGTTTGGAATGCAGCTGTCTCGTTGTATTCATAGTTTTTTTCATAATAAAAGCACAGACAATGACATTAGAAATGTAGGTAATATATCGCAAAATTAGTTTCCCCCGTTAGTCTTGTCAATGTGAAAAACGAAAAGCTCTGAATATGGAGCCTGAGCTGCAGATTTAGCTGCTGTTGCTGTGGTCGCACTCTTCCACACTCTCTCTCCCCCCCCCTCATTTGCAACCCATAGTTTCTCACTCGTTATATAAGACTGGGGACACGTACATCAGAAGCAGATGGGCTGCTGGGAAGTTTTCTCTAAAATACTGTACTGTCAGGATAATGTGATTGTCGTATGGTTTGGACAGGTGGTGAGAAAGCATGGGCATCTCATCATTAATATATATTTTTTTTAAAAAGAAGATTTGAATCTCTCAGGGGGGAAATTCCATTGCAGCAGCTGCAAACATTAATAAGACAAAGCATATGAGACAGTGGAAAACGCCACTAAAAAACAAAAATCACATACTTTAGGAGTTATTTTTCCTCCTCATCTTCATCATTTACAGATAACTCCGGATGTTGTGTATCAGATGAGACGATACTGTTCATTTGAAGTGAGTTTTTTGTGATGAAGCCCTTTCATATGCACCAGCACGCCTCAGGACTGGGATACCGCCGTCACTCAGAAGCCCAGTAATGCTGATTCAGACTCAGGTTTTGATCATGCAAACGCACATAGCACAATGATGAGAGCACCAGCTCGGGCTGAGGGGTTTTCACCACTTGCGGTAACCACGTGGAATTCTCAGATTTCCAGCGTGCACTCATTTTTCCTTCATGTCTGGAAAAGTCAACACAGCATAAAATGGGGGAATGAGGTATTCCAGATGAAGTTTCTCCTCCTCCTTCTCCTCTACTGCTTCTTCTATGAGCTCAAAGATTATCTGCTCACTTTGCCTGTGAGGCAAAGTGCAAGTTTTACCCCTTTAATGCAACTGCTGCTTGTAGAAAAAACTTCTTCTTTTTTTAAAATTCAATATCTGTGCAAAAGCAAATCTGAGTAAGCCGTTGGAAATCACAACACTATCCTGGCTTCCGTGCCACAAAGCTCTTCAAAGTTTCCTCGTGCGAGTTCTCAAAACGCCTTGGGTAGCAGCAAGGAGACAAGAAAATAAAAGTGGGGCTGGACTCAGTCTGACAATATTATGACTGGAACTTAAAGAGTTATTTTGAGGCATGCGAGATTTATTTGTCTCTGTAGCAGAGAGGGGAAATTAAGTTCTTGTAAAACTCAAAAAGAATATCAATGGGGTGAGAAAACGGAGTGAACGAACTTTGGTTATAATCTGATATATTCCATGCAGGAGGGGGGAGAGAGCAGCGCGCTAATTAGAGTGAGGGTATGTGTCCTTTAAAGTGGAGCATAATGTTCCGAGACACTTTCAAAGTCTTGGACCCTCGTAGCCTTGGGGTTCCATAAATAAGTTTGTGTCTGGAGCTGCATGAAGTTAAAGTTTAATGGAATAATATAAGAGAGGCTCCATCAGGAAGGAGACTGCAGTGGTCATTTAATTAAAAATTAAAATCAAACGTCTTGTGTGTTTTAAATTTTTCTGACAGGAAAACAGACGGTCGACGTTTGGTTTATTTTTACAACGACCTCCACCTCTCCCTGAACTCAAGCAGACCCCGTTCACATGTGGTATTAACATTCCTCCTGGGTGATCAGATCACAGCGTAAAAGCAGCAGTTGTGAATGCACCCAAAGGGAAACGTAATGCTTCTCGAGATCCGATCACTCAGACCACATTCGGAGGTGGTTTGGGACGAATGGGGCCGCTTTCTTTTTTTGCAGTATTAACGTGAATGGGGTCCTGGGCCACATTTGGACGACCGCCTCCTCAAGCTGTTGTCCTCTGACGAGCTACAGATTCACAATATCAACACTGGCCGTCCACCTATTTGTCCAAACGGGTGAAATATATCTTCCATGGTAGAAATATGGATCTTAATACTCTAGCTTCAGTTGCCTAAACACAACCAGACCTTAAACGACCCATTTTGCCTCCGTGGTGTGAGGCCTTTTCAGTCTGAATCACAATGTGGCCCCTTCTGTGAGAAATCATTAGTCAGCACGCTTACTCATAATGAATTGAATCTTTGGAATGAAGTGCAGTGGCTCCTAATCAGAAATGACTAAGCACTCGGGTCCACAGAGAGCTTGGACCGGTCCTTCGCTTCTCTCTTTTTTTCGCTTCTGGCATCTTCGAGCGTCTGAATCACAGACTGCCCGAGGAGCGTGCACTTACAGAAACTGATGTCATCTCGCAGGATTTTTTTTTTTTGGCTGTTGAAGTCGAGATTATTTCCGTTAGTTCTCGCTGCCATGAGGGGGCCACGAGCGTGCAAAGCTGGCAGACACAGCTGCTGGTTTCCATCCTGGATTCTGCTTAGAGGAGCCGTCATGGAGGGAAAACTGGTAATGTGAGACTTGCTAATGTCACACGCCATCACCCCCAAATACTTCAATTTAATTCTCTGGATGTCTCTACTGAACATGGTTCTCCCATTTTCTACGGGATCCAGCACTGACACGCGAAACCAGTTGTGATTCATTTCAAGTAGAAACACCTCAAAGCTTCGGAGTGGGTCTAGTTTGGTGAAAAAAAAAAAATAATGGCTCATTGTATTCCCTGGTCCCTGATATTCGGTGAATGCAGCTGTTTTCAGACGTCAGAAATGAGACTCAAACCCAAATCCTTCTGTCATGTGATATTAAGTTGGAGACAGGAATCCTAGTCCTGGTTTAAAGATGGTATCTGGTATCAGATTAGACATCCTTGATCACCACACACTGTGGCAACCACTTGTTACCACATTGAACAAGACAAAGACTAAAGGCTTATTTATGCTCAATGAAAGATACGCAAACCTCTGCGATCACTTTGTCCGTATTCGTGCACATCTTCTCAAAACAGACGAAACTGAGCAGTACCACCAGAAATCGTAGGGGGAGCCATTGCTGCCAGTTCAAGTGACACGACCATAAGACACAAGGAAGAAAATTCAACAATGACGTAACTTCTTGAAGAGAAAGGTTACGGTGCCATTTACAACGCATCTTTGTTTGCTGCTTTCTTAAGAGGCACCTTATCACAACTTCCTCCATCCTCGCCAAGATTGACGCCATCAGATGCCCTAGACCCTGCGCTGCCCTCTAGTGGAGGCAGGGCAGTGACAATAACTGACATTTAGTTTGCGAATACATAAAGCGCGTTAATGGATTTAAAGCTCTGAAAGCAAAGATTTGTTCAGCATTATATCCTCTAAGAGTTGTTTAAATATAATTTGTGACTATGTTGGCGTTATGGCAAGTTTAATAAAGTAACGTCCACCCATCTTCACACAGCTCCTGAAGTGTTTGTCAAACTCCGGCTATGAATGACCGAGACTTTAACTTTTCACCTTGGCTATCTGACAAGTTCCCAAACCACAAGCCAAAAAATTAATTGGAAGCTCCCAGCCAGGGGTTTTTTTTTGTTCATAGCCGCAGCGGAGGAACAGAGGGCTGTTTGAAAGCGAGTATGGTGAGACTGAGTTGAAACACTGAACCAAGATAAACAGAGAATGAGGCAAAAAGACCCTGGAATGTTGAGGGGCACCAGATATGGCAAATAAACACATCTCACATGGACTGCATGTGTTCTGAGCAGCAGGAAACAAAGACGATCCAACCCAGTTTGAAAAATAAATGGTGCTGGGAAATATACACAAACAACACACACACACACACACACAGGTACTTTTTTTCCAGCCAATGAAAGCCTCTCCCCGTCTTTGGGATTACGGTCCACTCGTATCCGAGACTAAATTTAGGGAACTTCTCACCTCATTTCACGAACCGTTTCTTTCTAATTAAGGGGTTTGTATTTTTATAATATGTGGGCATTAAGGTAACACACGTCTGCAGAAGAAAAGAAGCCTCGCAGATCCGTATTTTAACAGATGGTTGTATTAACCGGGTATTTTCATCTGCCGGGGAGCAGATGCTGCCAAAGTGGGGTTTAGGGAACTGCGATGGTCTTTGTTACTGTTCCAGTAAGTCTCCGGCAAACATAATCGAATTAATTTAAATATTTACTGAATTTTACTGAAGTAAAAGAAAATAATGTCAGTCTGTGCTGTGAAACGCTTCCTATTCAGTCACATGGCAAACGTACAGCACCAGTGGGAAGTGGTGCAGTCAAATGCTGTGAGTGTTGGGGCATCGCTGAACTGGATTCAACCAGTGGGGACGTCGTAGTTTTTTTTTTTTCTAATTAAACCCTTAGGGGCCCTAAACAACTGACAAAATGGCTGCTCTGATCAGAGGTTTTATTTTGGAGCCTTTCATCTTTCCCTGTATCTCCAGTGGGCATCACTGAAACACAACCTTTAGCAAATTAGCTCGTAAAAAACTCGTCTTCACATGACGTCTTTAAGGTTTTACAAATGTCTGGAGCACCCTGCGACTCCAACGTGACGTAGAAACACGGAGAACACGTCGTCCCTCCTCCCTCCCACCACATCGCAGCTTGGTGGATCTGGTAGTTGCCCCTTTCCTCCTCATTTCAGTGAAAAACTTTAATTGAGACCCGGGGGCAGAGGATGACTACAGGGGGCGATAAGCGCGCTCTGCTCGGGATGATGAAGAGACAGCTTGCACTTGTGAATCTCGTCTGCAAGCTTTCCCCCCCCTTTTTTTTCCCCAGGACGCCTCATCAACACAACATTAGAGGCAGATTTTCTTTTTTCCCCCATTGTCAGCGAATGTTAGCGAGCATGTGTATCAGCACGCCGCCTCTGAAGAGACACCCGGACTTCTTCACTGTGCACCAGCGTTTGGGGATTGGGAAAACCAAGTGTTGCTCGTATAAAAATGATCCTCACCCTTCACAGACTAAAAGCAGCAATTACACAATCCTTAAACATCTCATTATCATCACACAAAGGGAGGAACTCGCTGTGCATGTTTTCAAAGTGTCGCAACAGTAAATGAGCATAATATGTTATTATGTCTATGATCTATACCAATAGTTTCACCCCAGCTCTCTGCAATTTCTCTGCAGGGGCGAGTTTAAATAAGACAACATGTAGGCAAAGTGATAAAACCTTGTCTCTACGACACAGTTCCTTGCCATAAAACACCAATATCAATATTTTATAGTGGTAATGGTGCTGGAAGGATTGAAGTCGAAGGAGGTTATTGCTCCCCTCCATCTTCTACAGCGTTCTTTCATTCAGGTATTTTGGGGATCATCCTTTGATTCATCGGGAAAAACAACATCCAGAAGCAAATATATTCTATGTGGAACAAAATGCTTGCGGTTTGATCTGTGTTTACTGCTCCATGCTATCTTTGTCACAAACGTCTAATTGGGACAAATCAGTGGACGCCCGGCTGGTCGAGGTGGAACAAGCAGACAGATGCCGCAGAGAGGCTTATAAAAGTTTGGTCATCCATTGGCCTACATCATAAAAGTAGTTGTTTTTGTTATAGAGAGACTAGCTAACACAGCGACTGTGCACAAAAAAACCCACTTCTTGGATCTTGGACTTAATAATTCAAGATATTCTAAATATGCCAGCGCTTCTACGCAGTAAAGCTTTTTTCTGTGTATCTGCCTCGGCTCGTCTTGGAGCTTCTCTCCACTAGCTCTCTGATGGAAACAACACTATTGACCTAGAGGAGGGTTTTTATTCTTCTTTGATGGAAAATGTAATATCATATAACACTAGTTCGGGTTTGATTGAGAGGGGACCAAAACTCTACTGATGTTATAATCCTCAAAAAGGTAATTATAATACAAACTGATGTAGTTCTCACACGGAAAATACTTGGGCTCAACTTTCTAATGATTTTAAAGAGGCATCTTGTGATTTCTGTCCTTGATGCTCGGCGCTAAACCGTCAACAACGACAATTGGAAATCAAAGCCAACTGGTGAAACACAATCCCAGTCATTGAAATGTGCCAATGCTTCATCCTGGACGTGTCCTTCAGACCAAATTGAAAGTGCAGGTGCCTTTGATTCAACACTTCTAGACACACAATGGCTCAAATCTCCACGGACATTTTCGATAATACAGATGGAGCCTCGTGTGCAGACACGCGGTCGTCGCTTTCATTTTTTAAGGCCATGTAAGAATAAGAAGCAGGTTGAAGACACTTGGCAATGAGCGGTGGAAATATGACAAAATAAAAGTGTAACATTATCACTTCGAGCACTCAGATGGTTCAACTTTGTACAAGTCCCACCAAGAACCCAGTAGCATGAACCAACTGTGTTTTGCCTGTAGTGTTTTCCACGGTGATTACAGGAAGTGACCAAATATTCAAACAATTATGCAAATCTCCTCCTGACCAGTTCTACAATTCAACAAAAACAAATATTCCCTGTATTTCCAAAGATGGCTGCAACAAAATGGTGAACGCCATCATATCCTAACAAATGACAAAGTGGACGCAGGCCTCGTGTCCACAGCTGATGACTTCCACACCAAAGGCAGTTTACATGCTGAAGATTCCAGCTTACTGGGCCCATTGGGCAGGATTAACGTGCTGTTGTTCCTTCTGTGGCCGAGCAGAGATGATAAAAAAACAACCGACAACGCTCGATACGACTGCCTCGAAGTGGCCTGTGGAAACGGATGCCAACATTTTTCCTGCCGTGTAAAATAGCCAAGCATCATCTTTCAGTTTCACACCGAGGGAAAGTGAAGCCAAAACTGTTAAGAGGGCATCAAACCTATGTTCTCTGGTTTACTGCCTCAAGCCCTTAAAAGAGAAAGTGTCAGTCTTATTGTGTTATATTTTGCCGCTTGCTGGAGACCTTTGATTTTGATTTTGTACAGAACATCAGAGGTGGTGCAGACGGTACAATTCACTGGTTTGATGGCAGCATCTATGATATCCATGTTCTGACTGAAAGGCAGCAAACGTCTGAAGTGCCAGTCTCCGCCGTCCCATCGGAGAACCCCAGAAATAGACACTGCAAAACCCTCTTAAGGACAAATCACACAGAGCCTCTGCCCGTTGTCTCTCCAGCACTTACACAACACAACACCTCACAGCTGGCGAGGACTGGTGAGGAGAGAGCTGCACTACTTTCTATTCTCTGGGGGGGGGGGCTTCCGGCTCCAACCCTCCCTTCCAGCAGTGTATCACAGAGCTAATCAGATTATCTCCAGTGGCGAAGAAAAGACATGTAACATTAGGGATAACACCGGCTTGAGCGTTGTCTTCCTTTGTCCTGATGACAGCTACCTTTGCATTATACGGCGCCGCTGACAGATGGTGAACAGTGACTCACCTGGAATCCCTGTTATCCAGCTCCGTATTCTTATCGTGCGTTTCAAATGCAACGGCCTCATTAAAAGTCCAATTTGCACCTCATCCTCCTGGAAATAAGCCTTTTTGATTCAGGCTAAAACTCGAATAACTGGAATTACCAAGCCGATAATAATGGTTGTGTAACTTCAAAAAATATTTCAAGAACCTTTACAGTTGTTCTAGTCCAGCAATTATGTTCCTATATTGATTCTCCTAATAACAAGTATTGATTTGTCAAATCCTTTAATATTTAGCTCAAGGACAATTTAATAGAATTTCAACAGCGTCTCAGGAAAATGACATTTTAAAAGTCGGTAATTGTCAAACATTATTGTTCGGTTGTAATTAATATTTCACTGTACAGCAGCGAATGCTTGTGAAGTTAAAGACGTGGGTTGAAACAACAGTGAAAATCACATGAGTGGATTAACTGGATGTTTTTTATTGTTTTGCCTTTGGATTGATTTCAACACCAACAATGGGGCCGTGTAATTCACAGCCCACATTGTTTATTATCTTTTTTATATTTGGTTACTCATCTCTCTGATAACTCTCGTCTCTTTTTTAATGCGCTGCGTCGTCTATTTATGCCCGTGGCCTTTAAAGGGAACACAAAACAGTATTTTGCTGCTCTGCACCTTGCATTTTCTAAAAAGCCAATAATGATTTCAAAACAAAAGCAATAAACGGTTACAGACAGAACGATGATGAGTCACTCGTGTAGCTCATAAAGGTCAGATAATCAGCAACAGCGGGGAAAAGGGGTTTTTCCGAGCGTTTAATTGAGTAAAACAAGTGAACATTTCCAGTTTGTGTTGTAAGTGCTTTGCCTTAAACCAAGCATCCATCCATCTATTATCAATACCGCTTATTCTTTCGAGGCTCGCAAATCTAAAAGCATGTAAAACAATCCTGAATCACCATTTCTTTTCATGCACACAGAGATCTCTAGATGGGATTATTGCAGGAAATAGACATGAGGAGAGAAATCTTTAACTTTACTGAAGACTCCCAGGTAAAAATGCCTAACAAGGGTGGATGAGGCTAGTTTTTATACATGACTACTTCAAATTAAAGCTCGTTATGCTACAATTTAGGTATTTGTGCTAAATTGATAAACGTAGAGCACATCAGTGGTACAAGAAAAGTTTTTCTATCCGAGCTATGTGATGCAAAAGGATGTGCATCTTTGAGCTGCAGTTGTGACACAGCACTCTGTCACCGCAGTAATTTAATCCCTGCTGTATTTTTCTATTTCCTCCGCCCATACTTGTGTTTTGATCAGGTCACCATAACATATCTCTGCCAAAACAACCGTCTATTTTTATGCCTTCACACTTGGGTGTATATGTCTGGGAAAGATATTACTAAGGGTGTTTTTTTTTTTTTACTGTCCTGCCCAGCATTTATAGTCCCGGAGATTATAATAAAATAAAAAGTGCACTGAAAACCTAAAACCCAGTGCGGCTGTCATTTAAAAGGGTTTTCAACAGGGGCAGTATTTCTGCTCGTGAAAGAGACGTCAATCCAACCTTCACTGTTTTCATCCCAGGGGGGAACTAAACCAAATTCCTTGTAATTAACTAAGTGGCAGTAGCCAGGGCCCATTGTTTTGCAGTGTACCCATCTGTTACCATGCAACCATCCAATCTCTATGCTGCTGCTAATGGAAAACTATTGATCCTGGCTGTTCCATATTCAGAAAGGGAAAAAAGAGACGAGAGAGAGAGCGAGAGGTGGAACAGAGTCAATAATGTCCACATTTATAGGCCTGCCCCCTACTTGCTATGACAGATGTATTGATATGGATGCATTGATGTGATGTCCAGTAAAAGTCTAAAGGCATAAAATATAGGTCCACATGTGGAAAGTGGAACGTAAAGTCATTAATTACTAAAGTTAATGTAAATTAAGTCGACCCCACAAAAACTAACAATTTTCTTGTAGCACAATCATAACTGAACTTTTGAAAGTTACACGATATTTGAAGATGCTGCAGATTCACTGTTTGATTCAGCTACGACACATTCCCCTGCTGCTGGTGTCAATTAGTGCAACACAAGGCTTCATGAGCCAGATTATGGTTTAAGCTCTTTCTACACATCACCTGATCACTTGATGGATATGTACACGGCCATAAATACCTCAAACACCATCTTGAGGCGCAGAGAATATTTCGACATTGGGCTACAACTGAACCTTGTCCCCTAGAACAATTTCTGAAAGAGCGAATGCATTTGGAACAAAACACAGTAGATAAACCAGACCACGGACTTTCCCCTAAAGTACTGAATCCCTGAACATTATCTCAAAAAGGTTTTTAAATGTTTGTCACCACGAGTAGATAATCTGCTGCCAGGTCAGATGTAGCAGAGAACAATGATTACAGTTGTCTGTGACAGATTCAGTACAGTTAGAACCAACTTGTAACTTGCTCACTGCGTTGGAATGTATTCCAGTCACAGTTGGGTTTTCCACACTGCATCTCTGCTGCAGTTTATATAAATGAAATTTCTCGGGTTGGAAAGTCACTCATGAATTTTACACAGCAGGCAACACTAAACAGCCGCAGGCGTTTCATCCATTGAAAGAGTCTGTTTACCTTCGCCTGTGCTGGAAACTGCCCCCGACACACGGTACCTTGGCACAAGCGTGATCGCGACATGTTGTCCTCCATGTCTTGGCAAACGTTTCAGTCGCTCTGTCATACGATTGTAACCCTTTTTCAAAGATGATTGCGGGCACACAGATGAGAGGGGGGGGGAGCCGATCAACGCAGACAAAGCAGCTGGACCTTCAGAGAATGCACCGCTCGCTGGCAACACATGTAAATACATGTTTTCTATCATGGATCAAGTAGAGAATCAGGGATAAGAGGACGTAAACATCAACTCCCCCCCAAACAAACACACAACTCACTGAAGAACAGTTTGTCCCCCTTTAAACAGGTGAAGCTGAAGTGCTAAAATACGTTCAATTTGAATCATTAAAAAGTCGTCAGTAGAAGTGCAAGCGTCAGGAGTCGAGGTGTCAGCTTAACTTTAAGTGATAAAAGCCCGACAATCAAGATATGCAGCACTCCAATAAGCTGCTTTTTCCATGGAAGTGAAAGGGCTGAACGCAGCTGTTGACAGCTGAGAGAGTAGTTTTTATCTGGAGTGCTGTAAGAAGCTGAAATGTCAGGACGCGACTGACAGCAGCCAAACTTCCAACTGCACAATGAGATCACGTCAGTTGAAGTTTTTTATCAATCATAACCTTTTATAGAGTTTAATTATCCAGTTCAAATTTAGAGTTGTTCATCCTAAGAAGTCGGAGGAGAAATATTTGTGTCTGATACTCTGAAGATAGTTTATTCAAAATGTGGTTTTACACACACACAGAAGCCAGATTAATGACTAATGACTAAAAAAACAAGTTATTGAAAGTGCGATATTACGTATTCAAGTAGCCAGAGTGAGTTTTGCTTGTTGTAGGATGAGGAGTTAGGACATCCGGTCAGAGTAGAACCCCTGCTCCTTCAAGTCAAAGTCAAAAGGGGACGTTTGAGGTGGTTCGGCCTCCTTGGCAACTCCCATTGGAGGTTTACCGGGCAGGAGGAGACCCCGGGTTGGACCCAGAACTGGCTGGAGGGACTACATATCCCATCGGCCCTTGGATCCTCCATGAAGAGCTGGACAGTGTGCCTGGGGAGACGGACGTCTTGAATACCCTACTTGGCCGATTACGCTGCTACTCGAGCCCAGATAAGTGGGGGACGGGCGGTGGGGGAGGGACGGAGTGGGGAAGGATGGGGGATGTATGCACTCTACTGAATGCCATTGTAATTGGTAATGCAATTTATAAACGCAATTACTGCATTTGTCTGCCTAAAAGTGCTGTAAGATATTGATTTGAAGAAGACTAATCTGTAGAGAGGCTGCGATGCTCATCCATCATTTTTGCACCTGGGCTTTGTAAGACCACGTGATCAGGGTTTGTGTTCAAGCACAAGAGGATCTGCAGAGAAGCTTCACACTGTGTGAGAAGCTTCTCCTCCACCGTATAACAGGCAGCAGGACATATGTTGCTTTATCTGCGGCCCCGGGGCTAAACTTCAGCTCTGCAGTACTGTGTGCGTCGTGAAACTTCTGCTCAACTTAGTTTGCACTTTTTCAACGGTGTGTGTGTTTGAAATGCCACACACACACACACACACATCCAGCTGCTGACTTTTAGCTTCCCAAAGCGCGATGTCCTGGTGCTGCCTTCACTCACGAGGGGAAAGAAAGACGTCTCTGCTTTTGTTCTGCCGTTTCCCCCCAAAATGACATATTAGCTTCTGCTACTGATCCTCAGTGAAAGCACTGAAATTTGAAATGTCAAGGTGCGGCTTCTCTTCAAGCTGTGCTCAGAAAAATCTTCTGAGGAGGCAAAGAAGAATATTCTGCAGAGAACTCGGCAGCAGCATTTGAATGGTTTCACGCACACGCTGCTCTTTGAGAAGTGAAGGTGTGTGGGGGCGTGTCTGCGTGCTCGCGTGGATGGATGATGATCAGTGCAGATTTGCTATCAAATCAGCAGCTATTGATTCATCTGACAGAGCAGATAAATAAAGCCGGCCTGCTGGTGAGGCTTGCGTGTGTGTGTGTGTGTAGTCCCAGTAAGTTTTCCACAGTAGCTTGAAGCTGCAGTGATCCACTAATGGGCTCGTGCTGCCTTGTTCCTCATTGATCCAGGCATCGGAGGGTTTGCCGACGGCTTATGAGCCATATCCCGCGGCCCAGTCGCTGGCTTTTATGCTAGTCCATTAAACTTCCTAACACCGCAAAATGACCCCATATGGGAAACAGCTCAATTATTAAATCATCATGCTTCTGGTTCCACTTTTATGTTATTTGCGTTTTTAATCACTCGGCCTCATCGCCCACCTCCATCACAATGCTCCTGATCACTCCAATGCAATTACGAAAACAACATGAAGTAGGGTTCAATTGGCCGGCCGTTATTAATCAGAAAAACTAAATTGAATCTGACCAGACTAGATGTCCTTCTGCTCAACAGAGCACTGTAGTGCATTAGCCTCTGTTGTGCGTCAGTCACAAACCACTGAACAATGTCTGAGCTGAGGCAGAAAACCTTTTTGGTGACTGATTGAATACATGGAGGGTTCGTGAGCGCATCGACAAGCACATTATATCCAAACTATATTTGCGTTCACACGTTAGGAGCTTGATTTACTGGCTAACCTCTAAAAATGTCATTGCCTGCCGCATATTTTCATCTGGCAAGAGTGTGAAATTAGGCAAATAGAAACTTTTAGCCTGGAGCCGAAAGTTTACAGACCGCCGACACAAGAGAAATGACGGCGTAACTCATTGGCCCAGTTCACCATAACAAACTGTATTTATGTTTACCTGACAACGACCTCTAGTGATCATGTTAATTGTGACGTGTGTTCCTCCACAACAAAGGCAAAGTATGATATAGTTATGACACGTCCTGGAGGAGGAACGGGCCAACAATGAACCACAGTTTCTATCCTGTCAGTCAATATTTGGCTTTTTTTTTAAACCACGACCACAATCTTTCTCCAAAGCGAACCAATCTAAAACCTAAACATAGAAGTCACAGATCATTTCACATTAAGCATTTTCATCTGAGCAGTTCCAAAAGTTCTGGAAGTCCCGGACAAAGGAGCCTGTTTTATGCCTTCAGATGATGAGTTGCAGTGTTGACATACTGGGGAAGTAAGGCTCGGGGAAGGAAGTGGAGTACGGCTTGCTCAACCTAAATACCAAATCAAAATATTATTCCAACCTCAAACAAGGCACCGGGACTCAATCACACTCGCTGCACTGTTTTCTTTGGAAATAAAATAAAATAAAATAAAAGAGCACTACGGCTGTTTTTCATCATGACGGAGGTGAATCTGGTCTCATGTTGCAACTTGGTGGCCCAAAAAGACCTGAAATAAAATATAACCACTGATCTAATCCTAGTTCTCCTTTTTGAGAGGCTACAGATGTGGTAAGCAGTCGTGCACTATCATGCATTGAAGGCTGAGGGCTGTTTATTTGCAGTATCCTGCTGCAGCTCTGTGTGCAGGCAGGTTTCATATAACACACGCGACACAATCCGTGATCCAAACGTAAACCACACGACCATCAGAAGCACAGTATGATGACAATAACAGCATAAAAAATGTTTTAATATAGAAATTGATCAGTAGTCCAAACGGTGGTTGGGCCCTGTGGGGGTTTCACACATCGCCATGAATGACAATTAGTATGAAAACGTCCTTTTACATTTAAAGATATTCCTCATATCATAATGTTAGTGTCTATCTAGCTTCGCCATAAGTTTGTACAGCAAGAAAAACTAACTTTGATAACATGTATGTGCTTATACTGCTTGATTTGCATTTGGTGCAACTAGTTCTATTTATGTAGATAAGAGGTTGTGCTGCTACGTCAAAGCTGGATACTTTATATTAGCATTATTATATTTACCCTGCAGGCTTTTTTTTATGGTTTATCATTGACGTCAATGTCCATCATCTCTCTACTTTATTAATGCCCAGTAAACATGGTCTGTTCTCATCTGAGCCTGTCACACATTCAGTATATTTTCAATATCCTGCCACGCTCCCTCCCTACACCGCAACACGGCGTGATTTCAAGGCTGGGGAAGCAGTAAATAAAAACTAGTTTTGCTTTTATAGTTCCAGAAAACAATCTGGGAGAAGTGGGCTGTGTCACACAGCCATCAGTCTCAAAACCCACTCAGTGTCATGAGGGAAGCCAGGTGAGGAATTGCATCTGGAGAGCAGCAGCATCTCACACCTGTTGTACACCCCGAGGCAGGAAGGTATCGACTGGAGTGCATACGTGTTGAACATTTGTGCTTCAGAGAGACAGAGAACAGAACATCTACACCTTCCATCTATCTGTTATGTTGTTTAACCTGAACCGAGGTCACAGAAACAAGATATATGTGATTATTGTTCCTGGTTAATGAGGCAAACGAGTGAGCGAACAGTTGCAGAATTTAACATTTACGGGGCAACATCATTTATTTGAAGTCTCATTTGTCTAACACTCAATCTCTGTTAGCTCTGCGTCTGGTTTGATGGATGCATCTGGTTCTTTAGCTGATAAATGCTCCACTATGTTCACTTGTTAGTCGCTAACTTTATCTGTTGGTGCCGAGCAGGCAGCGTGTGGTGGATTTTCAGGGAACCAAAAGCTCCATCCAGCTTAATGATGACCTAAAACCTATAAAGCTGCACATTCTGATACCTCCATATGTGTTTGGTATCGACAAAATGTGTCAAAAATAGCAACAGCTTTAGTTTTGTGTTGCATAATAACATCTGTATTTATTATTGTTGAGATATACTGACAACATGTGACATTTTTGAATGCAGGACATCTCCAAATGTCCATTAAGTGGATCTTAGATAGATTGTAAACATGTAAGATAAAGATTTCCCTGCTAAAAATGTAAATGTGTTGTGGAAAGAGTGAATAATGTGGTTCTGTCTTTGGTGAAACTGCCTTTTCCCAACTGGTTCAGACAACACTTTGCTGTAAATAATGAAAAAAGCTCAATAATTAATTAGTCTGATTTTGACATTTAGCAAGAAATCCGTTTGTGCATCTTTCAGGTATTTGATGAATAAAATATTGCGAGCGGCTCAAACGTCTGTCCTCAAGTGTAATGGTTGTTTATGTAACAGCAGCAGAGTGGAAATTGCACATTATTGGGTAACTTCTAACTGCTGCCGACAACAAATTAAAACTTAGACAAAAGCGATCGGGCTGCCAACACTTCCTCGATACTCGGCTCACTTGAAGATGTTGAACCAAGCACGAGCTACTTCCAATGCAAATTTATGCAAGACATCAAACTCTCCCCTGGTGTACTTTTTAGCAATTCAGTTTTCAGATCAGACACATTTGTGCTTCAGGCAGAAGACAACAGGCCT
This sequence comes from Hippoglossus stenolepis, assembly GCF_022539355.2. Classification (NCBI taxonomy): domain Eukaryota; kingdom Metazoa; phylum Chordata; class Actinopteri; order Pleuronectiformes; family Pleuronectidae; genus Hippoglossus; species Hippoglossus stenolepis. The sequence continues at coordinate 20,626,074 of NC_061497.1, forward strand.
CAGTTCCCTTTCCACGAGGTCTTTCTTTTCAAGAATTAATCTTCCCAATGTAGACGGTGTGATTTGAACGTGATGGGAGGCACGAAGAAGAAGAAGAAGAAGAAGAAGAAGAAGAAGAAGAAGAAGAAGAAGAAGAAGAAGAAGAAGAAGAAAGAAGAGATGTTGCTCTAGTTGTTGTGATCCCGTGTGTCATCAGCGTTTGGGATGACAAGCCCCTGAGGTCAGCAGCTCCAACAATTAGACATCACCCTTACCTTGCACGAACACATACAACCCCCCCACTTCTCCTCCACACACACACACACACACAACACACACACACACACACACACACACACAGATTGGTCTGGATAAACATCAGCAACAACAGATCTACCGGTTGCTATGACGACGTCTTCAGCAGCCCAACACACTGTGTGAATAACAATACGGCCGGATGCTGCTGCTGACTTCAGAAAATGACCGCGGCCAGCTGGCCTGTCCTCGCGGCTAATCGCTTTAAGTAACGACCGATGAGTCTCAGGCTCCGCAGACGCCCGTCGCTCAGTCAGGATGTTCTGAGCTTTTTTTCTACTTCAGGGATGAGGAGGAAATGTTTGTCAGTGCACAAACACCTGCTCAGAGCTGCATGATGTGCTGACAGACTCGTCTCGTTATTAATGCCGTTCAGATCATCACGAAGTAGTGATTTCACAAATGTTTTCATCACAAACACCGACTGAGTAAACACAGATTCCCTCGTCTCGGCTCGTGAGGCTTGCCAGAGAAACTTCAGCGTTCCCCTGGGATGTTAATACTGTAGTATTTTCATTGATTTTCATTCAGAGTGGTAGTATTTTTAGTTCCATGAAAGGGGAGTGACTTCCACTGAGTGCACTTGTGGTGGTAGATGCACTTCTCCAGCCTCGAGTTATATACAAATCTCAAAGTTGCCATTGAGACGGGTACCAAAAAGAACAATTTCTATTCTTGTGGATGTACAATTTTTTGTTATACACTATAAATATGTCTCCTAAAAAAAATCCAACAATCACTATTCATGCACACACGTTAAATGACCTTAAAAATAAATAAAAAACATTATAAAACTTATTTTTTCCCGCTTTATATCTTTGCTTTTAATGGCCATTTGCAAAAACTTGCTGGAGGCACTAAATCACTCAGCCGGTAATTGACACCTTTTTACTGTTCAGAGCATTGGCTCAAAATTAACACATTTTGAAGAGATAAAAGTAAAAAATTGTGAAGCAATATCAGAACGTAAAAAAGGCTCGATAAAGAAAAACCCGACAGTGTTACAGAATGAGCCGCGTGTTTGAGGGAACAGTGACGACGGGGGAGTTTGAGGGATTTGTCATAACATGGACGTCTTAGCTCTCCGACAGGCCCCGCGACAGAGCTGTGCATGACATGTAGCACTTAGATTAATGAGAGGTCGGTCAGGTTTGAAAACGAACTGAACTGTGATTTAGCGGACTGAGGAACTGCCTCCGCGTTCCCTCACGTCACTTTGAACTAACTCAATAACGTGGGGGGTTAATTCCGCAGCAAGTTGCCCGCTGAGCACTTACCTGAAGACGAAGGCTGCTGAAAGCCACTTTAGTGAATTTCGTTCACCTCTGTTTCCAATTTCAAGTCCACATCACTTTCACTAAAGGGGCGTGTAACTACCAGAAGGTCATTTTGTTTTAAGTTCGCTAATAAATCCACAGCAACTAAAATATTAGTATAACTGCGACCACAAGCTGCTGCTTCTGATGATGACGGAGCAGTGCTGTAAAATACACGGAGTCTTTCTCACCACAGTGGGGAAAAAAAAAAACGAGGCACGGCAAACTAGCTGCAGAAAATGTTCCTGTGCTGCTCCCACTGAGCTTCCAACCATTCTTTTTTATTAACGTGAAGTATTGTCGCAGCCGGGTTCCAAAAAACGCTTCTGTGATCCAAAACTCCCGCAGATAGAGGGAACGAGGGGCAGAGAAACGAAGAGAGGGAGAAAGGGGGTGGGGGGAAACTGCAGAAGAAAGAATAGAACAAAGTTGCAGTGAGAGTATAGAGAGAGATGGTGAGAAGAAAGAGGAGAGAAAGCTAAGTAATAGGGGACAGGAAGGGAAGGGAAGGGAAGCGATACTGTATAAAACAGAGAATGATGATAAAAGAAAGGGAAAGCAGGCCGCGGCTCTCAGATGTAGCTCTCCCTGAAGAAGAACATTTTTCAGAGAATCCAAATTGGCAATTCTTTCCTCTTGTCATAGGTAACTACGCAGCTGAAGCTCGGCAATAAACCTCCTGCACGCTGCAATTTACATATTCACTTCTTTTTACAAAGGAAAAGTCTTTTAAAGGACGACGCCAAACTAGAGCGAATCAGAGAGAGGATGGTGCAGGAAATAACACGAGAGCTATGGTTTCAGATGTTTTACCCAAGCAGCCACCACAGGTAGAGTCGTTAAAGCACCTTCAGCTTAATGGTTACAATAAAAACTTTATTGAAGTCTCACCAAGATCCTTCAGTAACTTATATAGCCGTAGTATTTCCCAAAGAAATTTGATGTATTTTTCTTGCACTGGTAGATTTGGTAGATTTAATTAAAACCAAAGATTAATTTATTGTTCATACCCATGTTTTTTATGCTGACTGGTCCATAACCACCTTCTTGTAGCAAAAAAAAGAAATTCCACAGGTTATATTTCAAGTGATAGTGCTGACAGGTGTCTCACACTATCACAGTCAGTCACGGTCAGCTCCCCCCCCCTCCCACCTCCCTCTCCTTGGTTAAATTATGATTTCTTTCATTTTCGCCCCAGTGAAAGAAAGAACATGTGAGCGAAACACTGGCATTGAACGTGCGTGCGCCTGCCAGGATGAAGATAACCGCTTGATTTGTCTCCCACAGCTGCCGAAGCCTCGTTATTTTTGGCCGAACAAGGCAAAGCAACGGAAAAAAAACAAACTTCAAAACCTCAGAAACTCCAGAAAAAACCCAGTGGGTGAAGTCACGGATCCCAAATGGTTCTCGAGGTGGTGCCACAAGTAACGTGAAACAGCAAAGTCGTATTTTTAGTCTTCTGTAAAAATAATAGTTCACAGAAGTAAATGAAGTGGACGTGGCAATGTGGTTTTCTTTATTCCCAGGTGAACTGTGAGGACAATCCCATCTGTTTGGCATTAGCATTAGAACCATGATGTTGAGAAGTGAAGGTGAAAAGAGCCATTAGACGGTTTAATTAAATAACAAAAGTGACAAAACAACTGGGATCTCAATATTGAGCAAGACAAATCTGGGTAACCTTTCATCTTTAATTGTGCGGCTCCATATTTCTTCCAGTTTCCAGCGTTGCACACATTCCACAGACTCACATCGGATTGATATGCTTTTTTTTTTTGGCTTTTTCCCCAAACAATCCATCACTCTTGCTGGAGGAAAATGTCAGACTCGCTTGCCTCGGACAGGTGGAGGTTATTTGTGCACGCTGCTGTCAGGCAACATCAAAGCATCCGCTGACCTTTGAGCAGCTCAAGAAGGATTTTTTTATCTGCATCCAAACACTCACCCATGGAAAGAAAAACCAATGGCCGTGCCCTGCAGTTTACTGTCTGAGAGCATTCAGCCCACAGAAACAGAAACAAGGCCTTATTTGGAAATGAATACATATACAAAAGCGGTGATCAATTTTCTTTCCGTCTATACTCGTACGTTCTGTTTACGAGGAGAGAAGTCGAATCCACCGGGAGCAATTACTAAAGACGCCTCGCATGGGAAGCAATGATAAACACACAATATTGCCTTTCCAGCTACAAACTGTAAATCAGATACTGTAATATCTGGGAACCCCCCCCCCCCACTGAGCTTAATTTATTCTGGTTGCTGGCCAAAAAAATCGTTTTGCAGCAAATGCAATAAATTCCCTCCAACAGTGAAAGGATCAATTTTAACACTGGTGTCATACATTTTTTAAAGACTCAAACCTGCCTTAATTCCAAAGTCTAATACTTGACTTTATTCTCGTTTAGTTCACATGTATGTTTAATCAATGGAAGACTCCAAAATGGCGATATGCCACAGCGCATTAATCATCAGGAACAATTGTTGGGGGTATTTTCTCTCATTAAAAAAGACAGGTTTGGTTTTTCAAGTTCTTTAAAACAAATTCTAATCCTCCAAAACCTAACCAGAACAACCTTGGCTCGAAACAAACAAACCCTAGAGGTCAGAAGTCTAAAACATTAAAAACTCGACACTACCAGCTAAATGAGCTCCTCAGGGTCATTATGCATTCACCAACCCATCGTCCTAAACCCTATAACCACTGGACCTAGATGCCTGAACCTAACTGTCTCCGTCTGAAACCTCGAGGTCAGACGGTTACTCCTGATCTCAATGTCTACAACAAAAAGCTTCAAGTCAAATATCCTCATCTATAGGCTGAGCTGGGACCGCGCTTCAGTTACAGGAATACAAGTCAAGAGATTGGACTAAAATTCAAACAACCAAAACTACAAACTTGGACAACTTACTCTCGGTCTCTTCAATGGACAAGGCCGGAGGAATCATCGAGCTAACTTAACACTCCCTCACCCACGATTCATTGCCCCTGGTCATATTGTGAATTCCACCGTCCTTCTGTGGCAACACAGTAATAAATTGGGGTTTTGGTGGATTCATATTTTCCAGTATGACGACTATTACCAATTGAGTTGGTAAACCGGCATTAGGGACGCCTCATTACCTTTGGATCTTTTCTCCCATTTCAGTAAAGGTTGCACTAACGAGCGTCGACTTTGTGGACTGCGATAAATACAGCAACCGATGATTCTTTCAGTGAGCACATGGAATGAGAGTCGTTTACTTGAAAAAAGGTCCAAACATTCCTCACATTCAAGACCTGGACTAACTTTGAGTTTCACGTCAGGTCAGGCGGCATCAACCTACTCAAGGATGCTTAGCAAGCATCCCGGAAAAAGTAATTTCAAAACCAATTCTAATAAAACTGATCCTCTAAGAGTTCAGATGAAATGAAGAAAAAAAAAGGAGCGAGGGGGAGAAATAGCAGAGTAAATTCACCGGGATCTGGTCAGGTGGGTTTTAACCTCGGACAGATCAAATCGGCAGAACAGAGGCTTACAGCAAATACATGCAGCAATCATCTGATAACCGTTGCTCTCGTATTTCATTCCCATTCGCTCATCGCAGAATAGAAAAAGTGCAGATACACAGCCGAGCGTCCAGTTAATGCACTAAACTCGACGTGCACATGCAGCCTGTTAACACGCGTGTACGATCTGCGATAGCGTGATTCACACAGCCCCCTCGCTGCTGTGCAACAAGGCAAAAGATGTCTGATCACTCAATCCAGTTGAACGGGCGCCATGCCCTACAGCCGCAGGAGCAAATATGAAAAGCTCCATTCATGTGTGTGCACTAAAGATGAATTCAAACAACCCCGCCCCCCCTCTTTGCATGTAAGGTGAATGTGTAGGTCTTTTCCTGCAGCACAGGTGGAAATCTACAAAAAGGAAGCTGCGAGTACAAAAAACGCTGGAAGGCTCGAGGGACGGGAGGAGAGATTTCTCTTTGCTGCCTCGAAAAAAAAATTAATTTCTGACCAGCTGTTGCAGCCGGATGGTTTGTCAGTACCTGGTAATTCCCTGAATGTAAGAATTCTCAAAGAGGCACTGCCCATAATTGTATGCTGTGATAGTCATGTAAAGATCCATGTGAATGTACAAACATAAAACGCATTACACTTCACATAATCCCAGAACTGAAGACAATTAGTTGGATCAGAGTTTTGTGGTTTTCAGATCTTTATCAGAGTGATCCAATGCTTTTTTTTATACGACCTCTCTGAGCCACTGAAATCATTTATGGACTTACAGTTCAATTAATTTCATTCGGTTCATCAAACCCTATCGTTATTTATTTTTACTGGCTTAGCTGCCGACATGCCAACACACCAGATGCTAGTTTAGAGGCGAAAAAAATCTGCTACTGAGCGTTTTCTCACGAACTGGCACCGGTCTTAATACGAAGCAGGCACATGGCGAGCTTCTCTTCGCAGAACTGGTACAAAGGTAAGAAAAGGGGAAGAATCTGGGATTTCATGGTAGATGGAATACAAACCAGACAGCAGTAGCTTTTTTGACAAAAGCAGGAAATTAGCACCTGTGAATAGACGGGTTACACGAGGACAATTCAGCAGAATGATTGTCATAATATTTGTTGAGGAGTAATTGTGAGAAAGATCCATTTAGGTGATGTTTAAACGTTTAAAAAAAGAAGGATCTGAGATGTAAGCGCTTGTTCGACGGATGCGTCTGCGTATCATTGTCAGCCACCCGCCCTCGCTTGCACTTTTTCCATCACCGCTGCCTTTAGAGCTCCCATCCCTTTGACAAAGTTTAAAATTTATTTCCGCTTTCAACACTTCACTTCAGAAAATCTATGGCTGACATCACAGACTTCATCATATAGGCTTTGATGTTCAAGGCAAATATGGCTCGTTTTTGAGATTAATAAAGATCAAGCAGTCCCCTGAAAACATCCGGATATTCAAATGGACCCGGAGCCCACTGAAAAAATAATAAAAAATTGTTGGCTGCAGCGATGGAACAAGGTGAAGGATGACCTTTACACAACGTTGGATCATAATAAATGTCCCTTTGACAGATGATTAGATTGTTCTCTGACCTTGTTAACCCGAGTTTCCAGTAAACCCAGCTCTTGAAGCCCTGCTGCTCTTACTCTCTGCTCAGCATTATGAAACAATTGGATTGGCAGAAGGGGGCATCAGCGGAAGGGAGGCCTCCTCATTACGAAGCCCTTTATTCATTCTTATTGCATTACGGGCGTCTTTTGTGTCTCTCTCTCTCTCTCTCTCTCTCTCTCTCTCTCTCTCTCTCTCTCCATTCTGTCTCCTGATGTATTCAAACCAGTCGCTCACTGGTCACTGGGGGGTGGTGGTGGGGGGTGGCTGTAGTCAGCAGATATTCATATGGACTATAAGCCACCAAATGAAGCTCATCTCTTATTTCAACAATAGTGAGACATCCGTGAAATTACACATGTATCCGGATTTGACTTTCTTTGACATTTTCAAAAGTAAACTTGATCATCGTAACATATTAAAACAGCCGAACTCAAAGTTTTACCTACGTTGCCTTGATATGTTTAAATTTTCTCAACTTTTTAATACTTTACAGAGAGGGGCATTAGATCTCAACTTTCTTCCTCACATCAATAATTCCCTGCCGATGACCTGTAGGGCTCTCGGCTTTTATCTCAGGATTTTTCATGAAGGGAAGGGTGAAATAAAAAAAAAGAGGATAATCTGCAAGAAAATGGCAATTTGGGGAAGAGGGTTGAGTCTATGTAGGCCGGAGGTGGGACAAGCGATCAACTCTGCCCTTGGCTCTTTTTAATGAAGCAGTAATTAGAATTGAAATATGTACTCAGACCCGAACAAGGACAGGACCGGTCCATCTTTCAAGGCAGAACTTGAGATATTTTTCTTGCCCTGAATTCAGTACAATTAATATTTCCTCGTCAACCGGGTTTTAGGGGTTTCTTTACAACTGACTTTACAACCGATGTTTTATAGGGTGTAAAAAAAATGAACTGTCCCCCTGACACGTCTATGAAAACCATCTATATAACTCGTGGGTCGTGTCATGTCAGATTTTAAACACAGGCAGCCATCTGCCTCCCACCTGGATGAATCCCAACAAGTCAAACACTCGAATCCTTCATAGTGACAACCGCGAAATGCATCCTGCTCCACCCCCACCCCCCCTTCCACTGTGGCGTGAATCTGTTGCTAATCCGACCACCCTCCTCTTCCTCTCATTACCAAATCTGCATGAGCTGATCTTTAGACTGTATCTCGCCCTCTAAGCCACCGTGGCTTTAGAACACTTTGCCACAAAAGACACGGCTGCAGACTGCTAATATTTGCAGTGAGTTCCCTTCACCCCTCTTGGGCAGCAGGGAAATATATTCAGAGGCAGCGGCAGAGGCAGAGACAGAGCGAGCGCGTACTACTCATCCATGTCAAACAGAATCCAGACTATTGTTTCTCCAAGAGCACAGGAGACAGGAGGAGAGATATTTGCATTTAACATGTCCTCTATCCTGCTCTCTTCGTCCTTACCGTCTCTCATCTCCTCCCAGACGGAGTATAACCCTGTAAAGTCATCAGCAAGGCTCCTCTCCTACACGCAGCAAACACACGACTCCTCTGAACTCACACAGTTTTAAAACGACATGTTGTTTGCCCACTGCGGAGATTCATTAAGCCGGAACGTTGTGTTTACGATCGTTCTGAAATGCTGGACATTGCAAAAATAACAAAAACTGAGAAGAAAGACGTGGGGTTTCACGTGGGGGGCGGGGGGGAGACGGAGGTGGATATTGTAATGCAATATGTTCCCTGCTCGGCTGCCCAGTCTGTGTTGCAATATTATTAAACCAACAGCAGCCTTGCCCCGCATGAACCAGGAGTTGTTAGCCTGGAGACAATGAATCCCCACTTGCCTTTAGCCAAGAGAAAACCTAACCTGAATTTCAATCTAACCTTCTGAGAATTGGAAAGGAGGACAAACAACTAGGTCATGCAAGGCCATATGTGCGCACACACACACACACACACACACACACACACACACACACACACACACACACACACACAGAACACACACCTTTCAATCTGGTGCTCTTATTCTTCCATGTCCACGCTCGCTTAGAACTACTTGTCTCAAAATGAACCTCATACTGACTCTAACTGTGTCATAACTTATACTAAATTCTTGTCACTATTTTAACTTTTAAACTTCATTTTAGAATAATTTTGGTTCAAATTCTTAGAGCAACGACTCCTTTGGTCTCCAACTTCCTTTTTAGTTTTCACTGTCTGTATTTGCAGGCTTATACTACAGGAGTGTGATCTTTTGTTACTTCCATTATATGTTGCCTGACTCATAAACACCTTCAGTTATCAGTGTACACGTTTCTGTGCTCAGGTTTTCAACAGGCCTTCATTATCTGTAGGTGACAGATGTGTTTTCAGGATGAAGAAAACGTGTTGATAAGATCATTTAGTGTCAAAACGTCCTTATTTGCAATAAATATGATATGAAACTTTATATATAATTGTGAATGTGCACCATGAAAAGTTACTGAGTTACAAAAGCATCGTCTTGCTTGATTTCTAAGAAGAATCACGATGTTTCGATGTGAAGAGGAAGTCAAACTAATTCCAGCAGGACGCCGTCTGCCTCGATTGTGACTCTCGAGCTGCGACGCCGAAGAGAAGGGGGTTCAATTTTTGATGTTCAAACTGTGAAATGAGCACCAAACAGATTTCATTGACACGATTGTGCATTTTAAAGACCACGCGGCTTTACTTTTCTACTGAAAACACTTCAAACGGATGCGGTCTGAGGCATCTCCTGTGACTCAATAAAAGTCTGAGCCTGCCTTAGCCTAATGACAGATGTTCAAGGGTAAACACACATTCCTGCCATCGCAGTGTAAACATGTTTGTTATGCAGCCCTTTCCATTTTGAGGGGGGAAAAATTGACTATCATGCAGACACTGCTAATCAGGGGGAAAATTATATATATATATGAAATTCTATGTATGCAAAAATGTAGATGCTATCCACTCTTCAGTCAAAGAGGGCATTTTGCAGAGCGTGAGACGAGTAGAGAAACAAAATAAATGTCTCCTTTCTGCTGGAAAACGATGCAGGAAGCGCTAAAGTAGGTCTCCTTTGAACATCGTAAATTCCCACAGAGCTCGCAGGAAGAAGACGCTCAAGGTACATTGTTCCTGTAAGACGGAGCCAATAACTGAACCCGGGGTGAAACGCTCCTTCTCTGAACTTGTGTGAAAAGGTTTAGAGGCAGATTTGGGGGAACAAAGACAATAACCTCTCCGCCTCAGTCAATAACCCAATAGTCAGTGAACTAGCTGCCGCCGTCGGTATCTAAACAGACAAGGACATATTGGAGTGTGTGAGAGTTCAGCAGGCGTGCTCTCGGAGAAGCTTCAGGAAATTGCCTGCGAATTCTCCCAATGAAAGTCATGTGGGAATAACGATAAAAGTTCTCTTACCTTGATGTGACGAATGAGACGGGAGCATTTCAGGTCGGCACACGGGTCAAGGAGAGAAAAGAAAAGAATATTAATGAAATTAAAGTTTTTTACACACTCACACATTAGACAGTTGGTAGGTGATCCAAGCCGTGACCTTCCTCGGGAGAGGATAAATACTTTACACACTTCCGGGCAAAATTTAAGAATTTATAAAGATGAGTTATAAAATCATTAATAACTTACGGTACTTTCAAAATTGTAGAATAAACTACTATGAAATGTGCACGAGGAGCAAAAGTAGCCAAATAATGGTTTGATCCAAATGTGAGGTGTCAAGGACAAAAACAACAGCCAAGCACAACCACGTCTCATTTGTCCCCATGTAGTGCGTCACAGTCTAGGACTAAGATGCAGAACTCTAAGAATAGCAACTACAACGTGTTACTGCCTTTTCTCTAGTTTGATCTCAATGTCATACTTCACGGCACTTTCAAAACCACAGTTGTTGATTTTTTTTCGTAAACCCACACGTCTGTGTGTGGCGCCCTACCTTTCCTCGTTATGTAGGTCATGGAATACCGCAAGTTTTTTTTGTAGGTCACGGCGGTGAAAAGAATCTGTTCTATACACATCGTGTAGTCTAAGCAAAAATATGCCAAAAAACCCAAGAAAAACAAACTGAGAATGGAATGCAGTGAATCGCATACCGCCGACAAGGCCCCAGACGTCCCTGCATGAAATCACACTTAAATCTGATAAATCCAAGCTTTTATTTGGATCTGCAGTGAATTGCATTTTTCTTTTCCACCAGGGCACACACATCATTCCCTGGGAAATTGGCGAAAAGGTAAAACAAAAAGCCCCTTTTTTCGCAATTTAAAATGTCTCAAGAGAAGAAAGTGATAAGGAAGTTCCTGGAGCCACCGTTTTACCAACATTGAATCTGTTCTTTTTCGGCCCGTGTCCCATTCTTCCACCAAGTTTCAGGAGAATCTGTTCAGAAGCTTCTGCATAAACCTGATGACAGACAAACCGACCAACCAACAAATGAACAAACCCGGCCTGGTGGAGGTAAGACGTTCTTGAACTGCTACAGAACCTAGACGGAGAACCTTTGGTTTCATGAGCTGGAGTTCTCTGTTGTGTTTACAGGCGGCTGATTTCCTTTCACCTTTGGGTGCCACGCTGGCCTGAATCATTCATCACTATTAGACTGAGTCCATGCAGCACCCCCGACTCAGAGAGAGAGAGAGAGAGAGAGAGAGACACCGACTGAATTCCTTCACTGTGTACATCCACTGAACACTTGAGCACGCATTGTATAACAAAGTGAAAATATAGTTCGGCCTATTAACTGCAAATCACACACACTTTACATTCCGGCTGAGTGTTTCCGGAGCACACCTCCAGCTTTCTTTAGATTGATTCCTTACCTTCCGGGCAGCTTTCCAGGGTTTGCTCTTTCCAGCTATAAAAATCAACCTACAGAGACTTGAAACTTATTGTGCTTATTACAATGCACTGCATTCATCACGTAGTGAAGCAGGCTGTGAGCAGGGACTGTGCCGAAAACGCTTCTCTCCCCGTCAGTGCATTCGAGAACACGCACTCCAGCATCCCAGTTCGCTGCTGAACCTCCACCCGGTCTTTTCAGCTGAAGAAATGATTCACATCCTTCTTTTCACCGTGTTTTTATCTGCTTACTCTTGAATGCAGGACTTTTCAGAAGCCGTCCTTGAAATGTACGACGGTTAGTTGTAGACACAAGTTCGTTTTCAGAACGTGTCTTGCTTGTGATTGCTACTTTCATTACCATTCAACACAAATGTAGATAGCAAAGTGAGGGACTGCTTATCTCAATCAAGAGACAAGTATCTTTACGTTGTTTATTCAGCAATGTAAAATCGATCTAAACAATTTAAGGGGTTTTTCCCAATTTTCTGATAAAACCTGAAGCTTTTGGAATAGTCGTATCGGGTTTAAGCATAAGTTCCACTTGGTAATGTTTAGGGAAAGATTATGTTCCAATAACTACTTCTTTTAGGTTGGAAGACACGATCAAATGGTCACAGTTAGAGAAAATAAGTTTGATATCGTAAGTGAACAACAGTTTCCTTCGTTTCAGCCCTTTTTTGTCGACCCGTGCCTCCTCGCTCTTTCCCCCCTTTGCTGGAGTCATAATTACTATAAGGCCACGGGAGGCTTGTAAAAAGCCGCCTGCACAAACAACCAATGAGATCGTTTTTTACAGGACTGTCTTTAATCCAATGGCTTCGATCCGAAACTAAATGATTAAGAAAACAGTCGGCAAGAGGATAAAACTATCAAGTATTACAAATCCCAATAATTTGCTCAATGCAACTTTTAAAAGAATCTAAATGGATTCACTCAAATTGAAACGGGTGCCTTGACAATGCAAACAGCTACACTTCATTACAAACATTGTAAAGCAGTGGTTTTCCAATAAATCTCCAGAGCAATTTGCATCTGTCAGTCCTGCTTCTCGCCCTGCGTTTTATAGGGTCACCATAAATCCCAGAGGTCTGCTCGCTGAAAAGGAGGCGCACAACATGCAAATGAGTCTTTCAGACCTTCTCTTGCACGATGCTCGATAAAAATAAAACAAGGCATCCATTAAAAGGCTTTCTGAGCGCGTCTGCATGTGTGTGTCCGTGCACGCATTGGCAAGGAGAGAGCTGCTGAATGGGGTGGATCAGTGGGTGGAGAGGGCGCAACAATTACTTGCATATGATCAACCCGCAGGTCAGAATCACCACGAGCTAATTTACTAATGCGTTCGCTGCCTTGAACCTTCGGTCTCAGCAGGTCTTTTGGGAAAAGGCTGCACTTTTGTGGACATGCACAGTTAGAGAGGTTTACAGTTAACAAACCACTAATGAGCATGACTGTATATTTTACATGCATACTAATATATCACATGTTAAAACTTCAGTTTAAAGATACTGTTTTGACATATCTAATGAGGGAGGAAGGTAGCGTGGGATGTATTCTGAATTACCAGTGTTACAGTGGTCTGGCCACCAGCTCCACTGTGTTTTTCATTTTCTTACAGCCACCAAACGAATTTAGTTCCTATTCACGTAGCGGTGTACAAGTACAAACAGTACAAGTAATACAAAAGGAGAGTTGACTGACAGAGGTGTTGGTGTCAAAGAGAAAAAGCAAAAGCACCAATTTGGACCGAAATGTTGGACTCAACCCAAATGCCAAAAAGAAAGTCTGACAATATTAATGAGGCAACTTGAAAACTGATGAAAGTGGCAGCATCTGGAGGCAACACTTCTTAATCTATACACTCACACCTTCGAGTGCACCATGAGGGTGAGGCTGCCCGCAGCGAACTCCAACACCAGGGATCAAAGCAAGTGCTCTTCACGAATTGACCCAACACGTCTTTCCTGGTAAAATGAGTAATCGGTAACACCGGTGTTATCACAGGTTTATAACCCGGTGGTATCGTTTCCACATGGTGTTGAAGTGAAAAGCAGATTAATTATACATGGACGCTTTGAAGGAAATGTCAGATATCGCAGGGATTAAAGCTTGAGATGTTCCACACATTTCAAAAACAAGTTACAAAGTACTGTGAAATGAAATGAACAAATCCACTATAATAACAATCAGCTATAATGAAGAGGACTTTCCGTGCAAACGCTGAACCAAAAGGGAATTAACCTTTGATTATCATCAATACAATGAAAATATACATAAAAAGAATGATTAAAAAATCTAGTAATAGTATTTTCAACAGTTCACTGACCATAAGTATTATTAAAATACAGAAAAACAAACTAAATACAGGGTTAACAAGTTATATGTACAAAAAAATTAAGTTAAAGCCAAATAGTTGTCCAATAGGTATCGTCTACTTGTGTAAATAAAGTCTAAACTTGGCTGTAATGCTTTTAACATCCATCATGGAGATACTTGAAGAAACAAGACATAATGATAGTTTTGTCCTCAGGATGGAGTTAAAGTTTTCTTCCATCGACAGTACGAATGTGTTTGGTAAATTCAAAACAATAAAGATGTTGTTTTTTTACTTCATACAAGACGCCTTTCATAATGCTGTATTTCAAAACAAGTCGGCAATCACAGATGACATTCAAATCTAAAAATGTGGTTGAAAAGGCGCAGGCGGAAAATATAAAACAACAACTGTCATTGTAATTGCACAGAAAGAGCTGCTGCTGGTTTCTGCAGGAAGCTCCCATGCAAAGCAAAGTTGTCTTTATTCAAGTTGGATCTGAGCTTATCTGCTTCATCTGCTGTCTTTGCCCCGAGGAATGCACAGACTGATTCCATTTAATGTTCCCTGAATGTTCGGTGTGTTGCAAATATTAAGGTAAGTGATGGCTGCTTTGAAGTCAGCTATTGATTTTACCTAATATCTCAGCTGAATGTCAGAGGGGTTAAGGGGATTGGGGTGTGTATAAAGTGTTCAGGGCGACACACACACACACACACACACACACACACACACTGTGTTGTTTAGAGGTCTCGCTGGCTAGCTCTGCTCCGTGTGGTCGGTTCTGGAGGGAAACGCTCGCCTGCGGATTTTTTGGAATTAGATTAGGAATGTGGTGAGAGGTAGCTGGGTTCAAGGGTTCAATTGTTGCCTTTTATCATCAAAGCTTTCCCTGATGTTCAGATTTAAATACTTAAAATGTAAACCTGCACATTCTGGCCGAGTATGGAAGAGATCTGAGGGTCATCTGGGTGCACTGGTATGAAAACAGGAGCTCCGGCAGTAAGGACATAGCATTGCGGCTTTAAGGTAGCACTACCTTCCTTCTTTTAACTATAAAGATGAGTAAAGCTCAACAATGACACATGCAGATCATAACTTTGGAGGAGAAATTATATTAAAAGGAGTATATCAGCAGCAGAGTTCATTGTATTCAGATGCAGGAGTTTCCACGAACGAGTTTCAGGTTGAAAACATCTGCAGGACAGATGGAAACACCTGTGACTCATACGCCTCAGTCTGTGCAGATCTGCAGAATTCCTCCCACGATAAAGAGAACTATGAGCGAGGCGTTGTCTGCAAACTTTTATGAGAAAGTTGTCAGGAATAGCATCTTATTGACGGTGACTCTCAACTTCTTCTCCAGTTGTAACTCTAACTATAAGCTCAGCTACAATTAATCATAAGGGAAGAATTTTTAAGCAAAATGGTGGCAGATTTAATGCCCAATTCATTGCATCTGGATGCTTAATAAAATACAAAGTACATGGCAGCTGTGGATTCATAACATCTTCACAACATGTTGCAATACTCTGCCGTTTTTGCTTCATGCCTATAAAATCATAAATTTACAATATAGAGTGTTTATTGCATTGCAACAGTGGAGAGGCCAAATTAGAAGGTGAGGCAAGTTTCCAAACCTTGTTTTCAAGCATATTTGCAAGTAATATAGTGAGTGATTTTTTTACAAGCCAACATTGACCCTTGGTTACTCTGCGGGAACAGCTCTGTAAAATAAAAAACAGCCGGCTCCCGCTGTGGTTGGCAATTCAGTCATGCAGCCACATCAGTCATGTGGTCTCCTGTGCCAACTTAATCACCCATTAACCAAGGAGAAGTGAACTGTGGACAAACAGCATCAATTCCACAGAGTGGCTGGAATGAATTCCAGCACCGAGGCTCACCCATCCAGAACCGCCATGTCAGAGGAGACGGATCAGCGGCATCTCAGAGACAAGTCGACACATTGACGGTTAACGATTGACTCCGCCGTTGCTCGGCACGGTGAAATATTGCAGTTCACAATAAACGTGGACTTTTATTCACCTTTCCTCTTTGCTTTTTTTTTTAAATCTTAGTGGGAGGCAAGCTAATCCTCAGGCAGATGCAGGAAAATCACGTTAATAGGAGTCTCGTGGTTGGCCAAGTGAAAGTGTTGGCTAACACGGCCTCTCGTGAAACCACAGTAGATCTGTTTATTACAGTCCACAGTTACAGAAAGCTACAGCAATAAAACTGATTGAAAGGCCTCAGACATGCTCCTCTTCGCACGGATTACGTGATGTTGCTGTACGTGGATACACACTGCTGCCGTAGACTATAAGACATGGACGACATGACAGCTCCCCAAAACTTCATACTAAATCATCTTGATCGCCCCCTGTTGGCTGACGGCAGTAAAGGTTATAAACACTGCCTCCTCCATGTTAGTAGATGGGGCATGAACGAAACTAAAAATGTCAAATACATTGTTCTCAAAGACGGTTTCTGTAATTTCAGGTAGTTCAATTTTAAATGTGTCTTTTAAGTTTGGTTTCAACTAGTTTTTTGATGCGATGAAAATGTGTTGAAACATCATTGACGTCGATACTGCAGCTACACACCACGATTGTGACTGCACAGAGTTTTGCTCCAGATGAAGACAAAAGCACAAGATGGCAGCAACCGTATTCAACCTTTTAGCTGATAGAAGGAAGTGGAGACACGGTGTTTATCTGTATTTGGAGTAAATGATTTGTCCCCATAAGAAAATGTCAAATGATAACACCCTGGTTGGAAAACTTCCCAAACTCATGTTGATTCTATAACTTCCTTCTGGGTTAGAGAGAAAATAGAGAAAACTACATTTGGCCTGTTGACTTATTGCCCAAAACGAAATAGGAGCAGACTTGCATAGAGTAGCTCCGTTGCTCCTTGTAATTTAATTTATAAAATCTCCTTTCTCTACCGTGTAGGGCTTGTTTCTATTGATTTCATATTTCATATTTTGTGAAGATCAAGAAGTGTCACTATGCTGCAGAAATCAGTACAACATATGAATACAGTAAATCCAGTTTATCAAGAAATGTATCCCTGACCTGAAATGTCTTTGTCTAACATACTGTATCACTGTTAATGCCTGAATACGACCTGCGTGTCCACATGTTGTCCTGCGCTGTAAGACGCAGGTTTAACTTTTAAGTATTTTACATCCTGCTGAACTTGTGTATGCGGTTGCAGAACTTTCCCTTTAACACACATACTTGACAGAAAGGTCACTGCACGGCCAATTAGCTGTGACATTTACAATTATGATTGTTGATGACAGGTAACAAGAGCTCCACGGGGCCATGGGATCACTTAATCCGGCGTTTGGCAAGGGTAAGGAAGAATAGGTCATTCGTCAGAGGAATAAAACTCGTGCGGTAGCAAGGGGCCGACTCAAGAACAGTTAGGCTCTTAATCATGTATGTCAAATGTTAAAGTGATACCCAAAAGACCGGGGCAGTAATCCACCGTGAGGGTTTATTCACCCCTTGAGTGCAACACAAAAGAAGGAACACAAAAATAACAAGATGCGGTTGCCATTTAAAAACATTGCTGTGAAGAATTCGGTAGAGGCTCCGCCATCCTTTTCCCCCTCGCCACCTGCTAAAGCAAGATAAATTTCACAAGCAACCAACAGTCTCTTAGGTTCACACTGCTATAAAGGATGAAAGCAATGATGTATTTGTACTAAGAGCCAGCGAAGGAAACTCTCAGCACTGGCAAGCAGGGGGGGGGGGTTCATTTCTATTTTCTTGGAGAAGTGGCAGCGCTGGAAAAACCTTGCACTGATGTAGCAGCGAGATGCGAATATATTCAGTGTTGGCTGTGATGTATTTCTTCAACATGCCCTGTTGATTTGGGGCCGATTCCCAAAAAGCCTGACGTTCATCCCTGCTTAAACATCCCTGAATCGGAGCGTGTTGGCATCCGGGTTGTGCTCCGTGCTTCACGCTGCGAGGCTTGAGAAAAATCACATCAGAAATCTGGAGTCGCTGCTGTGTTCTACCTTCTTTGTCCACTCCCGCACGGCCGTTCAGGCGGACGAGCCCTCACAGAGGGAAGTACTGACCAGCACAAATGCATCCACTCCAGCTTAAACTGTCAGGGAAAAAAATGAGCATTTGGATCTTTCTGCTCCACTTGCCGCAACTTTAGTTTGAGAGTTTAAAAAAAATCACTTCCTGTGTCTTCCTCTGGCCTATTTCAACCACCTCGCACTCGACCCCTGTGGCTGTAGTTGCAAACTGTAAGTTACACGAGGCAGTTGTCCAAAAAGTCACCACCTAACAACAACAACAACTAAAAACCTCGAGGCGACAAGAAGGAAGAGTAATTCCCATGGCAAACACATTTTTAGCCAGTCGCACAACGAATACCCAGGGACACTGCTGCCCCCTCCCCCTGCGACAGACAGCGATTTGTGTGGTACATGCCGGCCAACCGTCCTGTGTGGGCCATACATGCTCACTGATGTGATATAAAGCCACATAGCAGAGGTTCTCCGATTGATGAGGCACTTTGTTTAGGATAGCGTCATCACGCTCTTTTCATATTCTTTCCACTCAATCGTTCATAGGGACACAAAAAGCAAAGTCTGGAAAATCTCTTTGTATCTTTCTTTTCTTGTTAATTGTGTCAAGATAAAAAAAACTTCAAGATATCAGAGAATAAAAAGAGAATAACAAAAAGATTATCTCTGATTCAATCCACAGATATCAGCATCTATCTTCTTTTTTTTTGAATTCATAGAAAAATAGAACATCAGCTGTTGGACTACATGTTTTATAGAAAGGCAGGTCGAACCTGTCCAGCTGAGACACTGATCTATACTGGTTTTGATCAATGATTCACAAAGATGTGAGGAGCTGCTTCTCTGCAGCGCTTCCCCCTGTTGTGTGTTTTCATTCCGACATTATCATTTCCAACAGGTGCCAACACAGAGTCCCAGAAAAATAGATTTTTTTGAAATTTTTCAGGGAAAATGCACCTGAAATGAAGAAAATGGTCATAAAACACATATAGAATTGAACATTGATTTACACAAGCACGAGATCTGGACTCGAAGGCCACGGAATGAAAGAAGACATTATCAAGATGATTAATTTCTGGCTCTCAATGGTCGGTGGTTAATGCACCAGAGGTCAAAGGGTGAGACGACAATTGGCTCCATTGTCCTGCCTCTGAAATGACCAAAAGCTTCTATTGTGCCACTTTCCCAGAGATTGTTGGCGCCCTTCAGCTCCGCAGGTTTTTCCGCGCTGACCTCCGAACAACCTCCCGTCCTCCGGGCTCATAGGGAGCTTTTACATTGCCTCTTAATTTTTGTGCCAACCAGACAAAAGTGAACGAGCGGAGGAATCCAGAACATGGGGAAGTTTTCACAGGCTGTTTGACAACGCTCCGTCAGGGAAATTTGTCAGGACAACAAGGTTAAGTGTGACAAGTGCTATCGGCCATGGGAACTTTGTTCGCTTCTCGGGTGTCTTGATGTGTTATTGTTTTCGCCAACGCCTTCAACAAGGGGAAGACTTTGAAAGCCCGCCTCGGGGAGTCTTCTCTAAAAGAATACTCTCTCTGCAGAAGTCGTCATGGAGATTATGGTTATATTGCTGTGACGTGGTCTTAAAATCTATTTTTTAACTAAACAGTTTAAGATAACACACACAGCATAAGGCACCAATTGAACACATGAATAATTCAGCGGGGCAGACTCCCTTGTGTAAGGAGGCTAAAAATATTCCAGTATTCCTCAAAGATTTCCAGATGGAAACCAGTGATCCAGTTCATCAGGAATGAGCCACTGTAAATTCGATTTTTTCGGAGGAAGTGAACAAATCTTGAAAATACCTTCAGCAGTATATTAAAATCCCAATTAGATCCTGTGTGGCATGCACATATATTCCAGATGGCACATCGGGAATATTAACTCCGTCTAGACAGAGGTTAGGAAGTAACCAATAACTTTCCAGAAGAGACAGAGGAACAGTCGTCTCTCTCTGTCTCTCTCTCTGTCTTTTTTCCATCTATTATTTGCAAGATCAGTTCCCCTTTTTTCCTGCCTTGTCAAAATCTATAAACTCTGTACGCTAGGTTTCAGTTCCCTATCTGGCCTGTATGTGAGCAGTGGAAGGTTCCAGAACTCCCACCGCTGCATGAATAGTTTATCAGTCAGAGTATGTGGCTCCAAACAAATTAAGAGGGGTCAAGAGGGGCAAGGCTGCAAAAGGAGGGATGTGGGAGGTCTTTTGATTTGAGGCGAGAAAGAGAAAAGCTTTCACTCTCAAAATAAAAATACCTAAGTACCTTCCTGTTCAACTTTGAACGAGTTCTGAATAAACATAGGAGAAATAAAAACCAACATTTTGGGGTGCGCTTGCTTTTAGCTTTCTCTTCTTTTCATTGTGTTGTGTTGTTTACAAGCCTTTGTCGTGATGTTGCTGCGTTTGCAGTTTATTTACTTTGGTTTCTACACAAGACCCATGCTTCATGAATGAGATTTACTTTATCTGGAGATTATTCCAATTACTACAAAGATGAATCCCTCATATGGATGAATGTGGAAGAGCCTGCCTGTCTGAATAATGGGGATGAATGTTGTTTGTGCACGGCTGGTCACGACCAAGTGACAGTCGGCTACAATGCTGTAGAGCACATGGAAATAGGTAGCAAGCGTTTGCTGTATGAAGTCAACCCCATCCCCCCCCCCCACACAAATCGCCCCAACCCCCCAACTCCCAGATGAGCCTACAGGTCCAGTGGAGCAGACATATATTTCATTTCTATTGTCATCTGTTAAACTCTTCACACTCGGAATTCTCCCGGGCTTTTCATCCCCTCGGACTCTGTCATGCACAATATAAGAACCACGTCGGTTAGGGTCTGGTGAACCGGTGACATCTCCCAGGATCCTCCCGAGTGTACACAGCTGCGGAGACGTGGAGAGACTGTGAGGAAAATGTGAAATATCTCGGCAAAACAATGAACTATAATTAGAATTCCAACCTGAGACTGAGTATTTTTGGGGGGGCCGAGCGGCGGGGAACACAGGGTTCGGCGCGAGCAGACAATGACTGTACAGTGTGTAAGTGTGTGTACATCAAAGCCAGGGCTCCATAATCTTTTCATCAAGACGAGCTGGTACTGAGAGTGGTCACAGCTGGTTTCTATATAAGAGCTGTCGGGGCCATAATACAGAAATGGAGCAAAGGTATTTTCATTCAACAGCCTTCAGCTCCTTCAGTAGATACGTGGGAATCGTTATAACGTCCGTAACCGTGCAACTCACAACAGCTAAAACGACATAATGTGCAATTAGATATTTCTGCTTTTGTTAGAGCCAGCTCCAAAGTCTGGGAAGCTTTTATAAACTCTGATCAAAGTGTTACAGGACACTACACACATGGAAATGTGTCAGTGGCTACAAGCTCTAATAGTTATTGTCCACTAGTTTCAACAAGATGAGGAACACAAATGGTTTTGTGCTTGGCATCTAATGGATCTACTGTAAAGCCCCTTTGGTAAAGCGGAGGGGAAAAACCTCTCTAAAAGTGGTTCAATACTTAACAGATGTTGGTCGGCTGTGTGACATTTCAGGAGCAACTTATCTCCATCTACTCGATGTGCCGGCTCCATGTGATACTCCCCGAGAAAAGAAAAAAAAAGGTCTGTACAGATGGCGGGCAATAACACCGTCGTTAATGCCGGCCCACGGCCTGAGATATTAAAAACAAATGGAGTTAAGCTTTAATTCAAATTGTCTCACCGACCGTCATGTCTGGGGTATTAATAAAAGCTTCTCTCTGCTGGGGTCGTTATGTTTACGATTGTAAAACGTTGTTAGTTTTATTTTAATCAGAACAAACGCATTGAGGCAGCAGGCGGAGCGCCCCATGTGCGTGTCTCTATCCGTCTTCATCCAATGTGCATTCCTTTGTTTTTTATTCTGGGATGAACAGATTCAGCTGAACGAGCTAATAAAGAAAAATATGGTACAAATCTCCCCGGGGCCACAAAACACAAGTAGGATTTTAACCTCTGATCCGGTGCACTGACATCAAACTCTGGCTTTTTTACAACTTTGGCCTTATTCATGTAGTTTTAATCGTTTTCTATCAATTATCAGATATGGAGAAAAATAAGAAGAAATCTCTGGAACAAGTCAAACGAGCCGACTGAGCAGGTTGTAAAGAAGCATTTATTTCACTTAGGGATGAAACTATAAGTGCTCGTCTGTCAGAAACATGTGTATAAATAGATATTTGTATGAAAGGATGCAATTTTAGCAAAGAGGCAGTAGTTTGTCTCCCGTTTCCTTCCAGTAGCCATTACTGGTTTCTTTGCTGAACATTAAAAAGGGAAGAAGCTTTTAATCCAAACCACGATCTTTCCTTTTTGCCCAAAATATCTTAAAATATTAATGTTTGAAGGAATAAATGTTTTTATAAAGGGTTGTTCCACCTTTACAGGCATCAGATTAGAAAATTCTAATGTTGATCGATTTAAAACCAATAAGAAATGATGTCTTTAATCATTGAGTTTAGAAAAGGTGTTGGAAACAATGCCCAAGTTGTTATAATTAGTATAGTTGCTTCATTATTTATAAAGAGTAATGGCTGAGCATCATGCTGAGCTGAGAGAAAGGTCTTCAGCCTCATTAGACGATTTGTCTTTTCACGTTTAAAAGTGCGATTGTGATCTTTTCTTTGGCCTGATTTGATTTGACCTCCTTTAGACGTGTCCTTGACCCCAGGCCGACTAATGTTTTCTTCCCTGGAGCAGGGTCTTAAATTCACTGAGGGTGGGGGGTGGGATTGAACACCCTACCCACAACATGTGTCTCTTGTTCGTATGCTTCTTAAGGGGCCCGCGTGGGGACATAAATTAGAGGGATGTCTTCAACCATAAAGGAGCCTCCTAAAAGGGAGTGTGGTTGATGCAGCTGGCGCTCTTTGTTACAAACAGGCAAATGCAGCCATATATGGAGCCTGGTTCTCCAGCAAAACAATATACTGAATATAACTAAGCCTCCGGGCTGAATTTTCTCTTTCGGTGCGGAGCGAGAGAAGTGTGCAAGACATCAGATGAATCAATGTAAAGCTAATTTATAGCGATTCTTACAATTTCATCCCTTCCATTGCTGCCGTTATATATACGTTGTATCTCCAAATGGCAGGAAGCATTTTAGACCATTCTATAACGTGCAGGGCAATTGCTCATATGGGCCTTTAATCCAGTTACGACGGCGGCTAAAATGGGTCCCCCTCCTCCTCGGTGGGTTCGGTTACCAGCAGTGAGAGCAAATGCGTCTGGCAGCTGGTAGCATATGGGGTCTCTCCCCTTCTCCGCTCGTACGGACTAAGAGCACAAAGACGCCAGCAGTGCACAGCTGTCTAGACAAAGGCAGGCAAGTCTTGGAGGGAAAAAGCCAATTCAGTCAATGGAGTTAAACTGGACACGCAGTCCGAAAGGCAAAGTTCAATAAGCACCGAGAAGAGCTGCGGACCTGTGCAGAGGCATTAGGGCCTGAAACTGTAACCCTACCCCGCAACACATGTTTCTAGGCTTCCTTCTGTACAGGGGGGCTGTACGGTTGGATGGGGATGGAGGAGTGCAGCTAGCCTGTGTGAACAATAACACCGCACATGAAAGAGAATAGTTACTAAGTATGTAACCCAAAAACAATAATCCCCCCGTCGGTGAGCTGGAACTGTAGAACAGTATGTTCCCTGTTGACAGAAGAAAAATAATGAGACTAGAACAAAAGGTGCAGATCTTTTTTTTTACTGCAGAGATGAGTGTGAAAGTGAAATATTTCCAGCGGAGGCCTATAGCTCATATTTACATTTAAGAGTTTTAATGATGCACTGTGTGGTCAGGGGCTGCTGATCAATAGATAGTAAGATTACTGACTTTCCAACCAACAGTGTATGACTACATTTGGATTTAGTGCTCAAACTCAATTAGCCCGGGCTTTTATCCACATGCACTCCGCACCACCATTTTGATCCAGTTAGTTACGGACTTCGAGAGCCTTTCATTTTGTTCCTGACAAGGCAGAGAGAAATGTAAACAACAGTAAATAGCGTATGCAAGATGAATGAGGGCATTAAATATAAAAGAAAACGCATTTGGCCTTGCATTCACTCAACAGCTCCATGTGCATGAGAGCTAAGCTGCACAGTTCAGGCCGTTCACTTTGTATTATTCAACGCGGATAACACATCCAGCCAATTTATCCCATTAGCTCAGAAACGCTCAAGATAACAAAACCTCCACCTGTATCTAAAACAAAGAATTAAAATCAGAGCCCAGACGCAGGCCCGTTTTCTGTTCTTACCATTCCGCTCATTAGGTTTAATTACTTACGTTCCAACAGCTGAGGGAAAACCATTACTGAAATCATAACAATCTAAATTCGGCGGGCGGGGGCGTTGGTGAAAATGAGTATTGTCAGCTCGTTCTGTTTTAGCCGTCCCTCTGGGTTCTGGAGTCATTTTCAGTGTTTATCATGTGCCCCATCAGCCCCCAGCCACTGGGAAGCAGCACAACTCGGGGAGCCCGGCTAAGGTTCCTGTTCGCTTTGTTCTCGGAGCCAAGCGGCGGGAAAGGAGAGTCTGGAATCATCTGCTTGTCTTCGTTAGGCTGGAAGAGGAGAGATCTTATTCCCCCTTTCAAGTGTGATAGCATTAATGTGATCTCGCTGACATGTACTGTAGATGACCACTGAAGAGAAACCGCAGCAACTTCAAATGGGAGCCTTTGTGGAGTGTGGGCGGGCGGGGGTTCGGGTGTTTGCAGGAAGGAGCGGAATCAAATAATCCGGCGACTCTTTCGGTGCGGACGGATGACGGAGAGCGGGGGATTGCCAGTTAAATGAATGCAGTTTGTGTAAGGAAGGGGTCATTTATAATATTCCGCGGTGACGGATAGATGATATTATTTTTGGCAAGGCTGCGAGCCCAGCTTGTTGATTTATGAAACAATCCTTCACACTATGGTCTAAGAGATTACTTTTCCAAAATCCCTCACTTTAACCCAGCAGCCAGAACTAAAAAAGCTACCAGCCATTACACCTAAGCTCCCAAGACTGTTAAATCGTGCATAATACTACGCTCACGGTGATATTTTTGCCAATCAGTAGTTCAGCGAATATCTTCACACGCTGGGGTTGTTATTTTTCTCCCTTTGTAGTCGATCTGCGAGAGTTTGGGTTTTTCACCGTGTGTGATTCAAATTAAGGGGGCACATTCAATGGTCAGTAAGCAAGGACTCAGATTTGTGTTTACAATTCTTCAGATTAAACGCACACGAATGGAAAGTTTTAACTCTCCCTTTAATCCCCAAAAGCTCCACAACACAAACGAGCACCAAAACACTCGCTGGGTTGTGTGTTGCTTCGTGCATTTAAAAAAGGGAATAAAGCAACAAGACACTACTAACAGCAGCGGTATGGCTTCATGTGCAGGTCGGGATGAAAAGCCAACAACTGAAATCAAGAAGCTCGTGACCTCCCTCGCAGTTTAACGGAACTCCGTGTTAGATCTATCAGCATCAGAAGATAAAGTTAATGCCGCAGCAAAACCATCTGTACAGCAACATTATGTAAATGGGGTTTAACTTTAAAATGTGCATTATTCATCCTCGTACAAAAGCGCCCAATACTCCCGAGGTTTAGGTTTTCACAAATCCTAGAATAATACCTAATTCTTTGAATACTTTAAATGTTCATCTTTTGACACAGCAATAACACATTTGGAGGATTGTGCAGCTTTGGAGGAGATTTGCGCTCGAGCATTCATTGTTAACATACTCAGATGCTGGAATCGCTTTAGAGTTCACACACGGACACTCCAGTGGTTTATTTCTACTGACTGTCTTGAGATTTCTGAAAAACACTGTGCAAACTAGCCAGTGCGTCATTACACGAGTATTTACAGTGGGGGTCTACGAGTCTGACACTTTAGGACCTCACTGTGTTCTGTCCTGAAAAAGTGCAACGATCCATTGAACTGAGTATTTTTTTTTTCTCCCAATGTGATTTATCGTCTGCGACAGGTTCAGTATCTCAAGGCGTGTCTTTCCAGCTTGAAACTACTTTTCCACCTTTATACACAAACACCTCCACAGCGGTTCAGGTGCAGTCGCTGCCTGACACCAGCAGCCCTGGGGACCTGCTGTCGCTGCTGGAATCCAGCGTTCCCTTCTCAGCTGTCAGGATCAATAATCGTAAAGACTCTTGAAGGTAAGGACCTGGGACATCAGTGCAGCAATAGAGTTTTAACTTTTACTGCTTTGTGTTGAGTGCTTCCACATGCAGATTTTGAGATTTCTTCCAGCCTTGAGTTCAAAAAGTGAAAAAAGGTGCCTCCATACGATGCATGATTTAACCCGTACAGAGGAAACCCTTGAGATAGGGATCTCCACCGCATCTGATTTAACTTACATGTCACATTTCAATTATTGCCCTTATATTGTGATATTGCACCACATAACCATGGGGTACTGATCAGGATTGGAAATAACCTTACTCAGTGAATCTACCGTGCATGAAATGCTTAACAAAATAAGGCTGGAGAAACTTTCAGCTGCTCTGCGAATCAGAACTAAAATGGAAGGAACGCGGTCATCACTCCCTCCATAACCTGCACCAGAATGACTCAATTTCATGGCCATCTCACTCCCAAATTTCCTTGTGCAAACCGCAGCCCTGTGCGAATTGAGTGAGGGAGTCACAACGCCACTGCCACGGACACGGAGAAGGACGAGGCGCCAGCGGAGCAAACAGGAGAAGATGGTTTGTTGTCACCTCAATCTGGAAATTCAAATATTTAACAGAGCAGATATCAGAACACCCACGAGACAATTTCCTGTGCACAGGAGTTTTCACCGCGGCAGACAGACAGACAGTCTTTTGAGGAGAGCCTGTCAGGATCCTGCTTCCTACCATCACACACACACACAGTGGCAGGCAAATTAAAGTCCAGCAATGAGGCAACTTTTTTCTTCGCCGCTCTATTTGACTATCCGCTGCACGAGGCGCTGATTACCTGCCATCTGTTCTAACGGCAGCACCAACTCGGACCGAACATTATCATCATAATTATTTTTAACTGAATCCATGGCATTATCTGTAATAAGCTGAAATGTCTCGCCATTGGCCTTCTCTTGACAGCTAATTAATAGGCCTAAATACGGTAAACCGCTCTGAGATTCAGCTCATGCAGGGATCCTTGTGCTCTCCACACTGTCGAGTGCCGATGCTTAAAAACGCCCGAAGCCAGCTGACAGCCAGCCGGAAAAAACGGGACACAATTTATGAATGGGGGGAAATAAAGTTGGCTGCGTTCAATTATTCAAAGGACCTTAGGCCATGTTCACAAACATTCACAGAATATTTGCAGAGAGCGTTTTTGTTTTTAAATTCCTAGCAAGTAGTCCCGACTCAGCAAAGTTGCCAGTGACACACGGAGCGAGGAACGGATGGGAACTGGGAACCCGTGCGGCTGAATGCAGTGACAGGTGTGTCATCTTTTCTTTCAGTCACTGCCACAAGTCAATCAATAAAAAAACCCTCAAGGTACTTCAGCTGAGTTGTATTATAAATATTTACAGAACAGCATGTGCAGCGAAGATATCTGGTTCAGACCTGGAGAGAAAAGTGAAGCTCACCAGAGAAATACTGAACATTTGTAGCTTCTCTGGAAACATTGAGCACTGCCGGCTAAAAGAAAAACGAGAGGCAGCTTCCCATTGGCCGTGTGTCTCATGCGGCACTTTCCTCCTCCACGTCCGCTTCCTGACTGTTATGGTTTTCAAAATCCCCTTCACCAGGAGAAACAACAACAACAAACAACTGAGCCAACAACCTACACACGCTCAAAATGGATTGTTTTTCTGAAGTTGTGGAACGCGTAATCGCACAGTTGACAAACCGTGATGGGCTCAATACAAGTTAACCCAAAAAACAAGCCCTCACTCCCCCACACTATTTTGTAGGGGTATCGTCATTTATTAACTTTAACCTTCTGGAAGCACATCGGAACGTCTGACGTAGTTTTCCTCGTGAACAAGCAGAGGGCGCTCACTATTGCCTGGACCTAAGCCAGTCATGCTACGCTGTTAAGCTAGGGAAATGGAGGATGCTAGCATTTCATTTTAAATTTGTTTGAACTTTCTTTTTGGAAACACTGACATCCCTGTTGCATCCTGGCCTTAGCGACACCCAAGGTAATTGTATATGGTTTAAAAGAAATACAAACCCGAAGCCAGAGTTTTTTTATTCCTCCCTAGAGCAGAGTGATAATGTGCGCAGCCGGACCATTCTCCCGCTCCGCCACAGCGCTGTGGAGATCGAGTCCCAAACTATGCAACGAGCTCACACAAACCCCCGTCTTCATCCCCGGCCCATGCCCGTTTATGGGATAGAAATTGTCGGGTGGTGCAGAGGTTGAGCCAGAGAGACAGACATACAGCTTCCTTAATGGCCCACAGGCAATAAACACATAAATAAGCATTATAGCAGCAGATAGTTTTACAGGGGCAGGTGGTGAGAGGCTGGTTAAGTGGCACAAAAAGCTAGTAAAACTCCCAGAGTCCGGCCTTTAATCAAGTTTTGGTGGGGCTCTCAGCAGAGATCTGATTATATGCAGACACCGGTCTGCCTGTGATGAATGTGGGGGGGACTGGGTGCTCCAATTTCCAAACCCCCCCCCCCACCCTCATCCGCCGCCTCCTTCACCCCATCACTCTCAGAGGCGCAGGTTCAAGATGGCAGCTGAGCAGCTTCCCGAACACATTGATTTCCAACCGTTTGCCTGGATGCACCATATGGTGCCGGCGATGGGCTCGGCTCCTGAGCACAGAGCAAACTGATCATTTCACTCGCTGCCATCAAGGAATTCAGCAGGAGTTTTCCACTCGTACCATTATTCCTAAGCTGCAGAGTGTGGAAATCTTATGCAGCTTCAAAGCAAAGAGCTGCTGTCAGGTGGTTTTTTTAAGATAGCAGAGAAACAGGGTGTTCGATATAGTGCTAAACAAGCGAGATAAGGGAAATTCAATTACTCATCCCCAACGGACAGATACACGAAGATTACATTCACACAAAAAGGTGAACGTCCCGTAAACCGAAACAACTGTGCGCCTTATAGTTTTAAGCTTCATGTCACTTCAACAGCGCTTTAAAGGTGCAGTGTGTAGAATTCAGTGACATCTAGTGGTGACGTTGCATGTTGCAGCTGAACACCTCTCACTCCACCCTCCCCTTCCAAACATGAGAGAACCTGCGGTAGCTTCAGTTGTCATTAAAAACTCAAAGGTTGTTTAGTTTGTCCAGTCTGAGCTGCTGTAAAAAACATGGCGGCCTCCGAAGAGAGGACCCACTCCTGAAGTATTCAGATATAAAGTATTTAAATATAAAGGGCTCATTCTAGGGTAAAAAAAAAACATGATTCATACACTATAGATGATTAGTGAAAACAGTAGCAGGTTATAAATAGCAGTCATCAATATAATCAGAGATGTATATATATATCCTGTGGGAGATATTTGATGTTCCAACAATATCATCAAACATACTGGGAGAATATCTATAGGGAAAATAGCGCTCGTGCCGCTGGTATAGTTCTTTACACTTGGAGAATCTGGGCCAAGGAGAACTGAAGCTGTTCTAAAGGCTCGTGGTGTCCAAACAAATTATCCAGACATGTTTTCTTCCCCTCACACTTGTCACAAGTGCACGTATAAACTGTATATATCTATACAAATAAAAAGGTGCTTTATATTCTTTGTTGTTTGGTAAGAGAAAGGCAATTGTTGTTCCAGCAGCCGCTGAATGTGCTGCTGCTCGGCATCCTTCAATGTGGCAGAAAGTGGGCAAAGCACAACACTTATTTACAATAAAGTAAAGATAATTGAACATAATCATGCAGCAATTGAAAGAAACAATGATGGAAAATATCCTGGGAAGCAGCTGCTGGCTGGAGATTTTCCCCCCCGCACCACTACCTGTAAATCTTCTCGCTGTTATTTAGCACGTCTTGTCACGTAGTTGCAGAAAGAGCCGACAAGGTCCCAATGTACTCTTCAGCGGCTGCCTCTCACAATAATGATTGGAGTATCTCTGACTAAGCAGCCATCGAGTACCAGCTTTCTGCCTGTCAGGCCCCATGGCAGCTGTTTTCCATTAGCCTGATATTAGCCCCTGTGCAATTAAAGTCTACGCCCACGCTCCGAGGAAGCCTGGTGTGATGTGTGCCAAGCTGCCGCCGCTGCAACACATCTTGACAGCCGTGCTTTCTGCTCGCTGCTCCGGTCAGTTCACTCTGGAGTCAACACATCCGGGGGGGGCTGCGAGGATAGAAGAACGATGCTGAACACAGTCACCCCTGTAATAATTGGGAGTGCTCTCTGAAGAATCCTAATTTTAGCAGCTCATTTATAAAAGAGAAATCCCACATATTAGATGACGTTTGCTTCTGGAATGTGCTGGTTTATTCATATCTGGTGGACAAATGGTTCACAGCATTGTCCTATGAAAAATGAGCTAAAAGAACCAGAAGCTTCATCTTAATTCCCTTTAGAATATTCTCATACATGACAATTCTTACACATTATGGTTCCTCACTGCAGATTCTCTTCTATGTTTTTTCCATTCAGGGTTAAACACAGCTTTGTGGAAAGTGCTGTAAAATATTAACACGTTTTTCAGGCTCTAAATTATAAAGTCAATTAGAGCTTTTTTTTAAAACCGTTTTCACTTTGACCACATCATCACAGCACAGCGGACTCCAGTGTTCTCTGTGATCTTGCGCTGAAAGATTTAACGCCATCAATCATTGCGCTGACACAGAGCGGAATTATCCACCATCACACCACAGAGACAAAGACTTCAGCTGAGCTCTGATCTGCTGAGTAGAAAGGGACCAAGTCCAATTTGACTTGTCTGACGCATAAACAGCTTTTTTGTGAGACTCGTCTGTGACAACTCACATTCACATGGGGATAAATTGGCTTTTAGAAAGTTTTTTGCGCGTCACAGGGGACAGGAAACTGAAAAGTCAAATAAATTAAAAGCACTACACATGTGAACATCTTTGGCTGCATGACAACACTACTGTCGTTTCCAAGGGGGTTTTTTTCTCCGTTACATTTATACAGTTGGCTGTCCCTGTGTATATATGTATGTTTAGTGAAATGTTGTTTGAATTAAAGATGAAAGTCCCTCACAACAGCAGTCAAAGCCTCGACTCGCCCACATTTCATCTGTCCTCCGCCTCCTCCCTCACGCTGGCAGGGTCATCCACCCTCCAGAGGTTGTAATTGTGGCTGCTTAGGGGGCAATTTCAAGGGCAGCAGTCCATGCTCTCTCTCTTTTTTTTAATTTTATTTTGGAGGGGGCCAGTACGAGTGTGGTCAACTTCGAAATAACCAGGAGCCAGGGCGCTATGTTGTTAGAAAATCTCAGGCCTGCTGGAATGTCTACAACACTTTGGCATGTTGTTGTTTGGACCAACAGCTGGGAATGGGTGTGCCAGCCCCTGTGGGAGGGACTGGGAAATGATCTGGATGTCTTTGGGGGTAACGGAGTCATTACCAAGCCCGGTGGCTGTGAAGGGGTGGGGCAGGCGACTTGGCGGGAAAGGAGTAGGGGGGTTGGGGGGGGGCGTTGGAGCCGACCTGCCTTGCAACTGGCGCGGCACGCGGGTCGACAGATGGGGGGGAATGCCATGTGCCACAAGCAGCCGATGCAATCCCTCACAGCTGTCCAATAGGGCGAGCTTGTGCAGAAATAGCAGGGCAGGCCCAGAAGAGCTCACGGCGGGTATGTGGGATGAGGAGTAAACAGTCTCATTGCTCACTTTCCAGCAGGGCTCTGACCGCAGCTGATTAGATGGGGGGGCCCCTGAGCGCCTCCACACAGGCAGGAGGTGGGACTGCGGGGGCCCCCCTGCCTGAACACCTCAGGGGTTTCCACCTTTAAGAGGCACTATCGCTGACCTCTATTTTTCCGCCCAGCAGCGTTGTCCCATCAGCCAGACCTGCTCTTCACCCACTGTGAACTATTTGGCAATGATAAAAATATATAACTTAAGTAGAGGCCGGAGAGAATATTACCTGCAGGGAACCTCCGAGGTACAGACTTACAGGAAAAAGAGGATTTGGTTTACGGGAAAGGTATGAGGATGAACGAATGGAAATTGAGCACATTTGCATTCATGGAGACAGAAGTGATGTGATGGAAATGCCAATGCGGGCTCAACGTCTGCCTATTAAAACTATAGAAGCTCATCAATGCAGAGAAGAGAATGCCTTTAAGACTGGAAACCACTTATTACCTGGAGAACTGCATTCAGCAAGCAAGAATATAAAATAAAATACTTTATATACGGTGAAAACAGGAGTAGACGAGCCGGGATAATTTGTGTTTCACACAGTCACACGTACACAAAGGTAAGAATAAAACATTTGCTTCCTGCGGTAACTTTGCTGAACTTTAACCAAGCGAGCGATGATACGTAATTGTTTTTGTCGGCAGGCGATGATCATCATTCACTTGCATTCGCCTGCGTCCTCCTGCCACGAAAGTTTTCATAGCGATGATTTCATTGGCAGAAAGTAGTTCCAACAAAAGCACTGGGAGGTATCTTATCCTGGGAGTAAATCTAGTTACAACACGGCAACTGCTTGTTAAACACATTTTTCATATCTTCCCGGCAGCCATCGGTTTCCCTTCATTAGAAACTGTCTTCGGGTTTTGTTTTACTCTGTGTGTGTGTATTGCTGAATATGATTTAAAATACAGAATTGTGCATTTTAATATCCCTAATAGCTGGATTGATACTATTATGGCATGTTTCTTCAAACTTTTCCTCAGCGATTATAAGTTCCCCCTCCAACTCACAGTGCGAGTCAGCCGTCGGAGCCTCCAAACAATGCATTTGTCATATTTCTCAGAACATGAAAGGGAAAGTGCCAAGTGGCTTTGATGCTGCAAAGTGTTTTTTCATTCCCGCCTCAGTTTGCACACGTCTTCTGCTGGTACCCTCTCCTGCAATTATCCTGTCCACCAGGCTACCCGGCGCACTCAGGCGCACGCCACCGTGACGTGTAGGTGCTGCAGTCGTGAAAGGAGGCTGTCCATCCTGCTTCCTGGATTACAGCATGCGGTGACGCTGGGGGCAGGCGATCAGTATTCAATTAGAACTGCATTTGTCAGCCCGCGCGTGCACATCACTCACGGAGGTTGCCAAATGTGTGTAGAAAAAAAAAATGTTGCGCTCTAATTAAATCCATTAGAAACACAAGTTGGTAGCGAGATGATGGATGGACCTATCTCCTCTCCCCTCTACATGTTGAGCAATTGCTTCCACATTAAGCAAAAACACAAGTTTGACACAAAACTTCCAAGTGAGGAAGTTAAAGGTTGCACTATTATTGCACCTCCAGCGATTTAACACCAATTCTGCTTATACTCTTTATTATTTAATTTAGTTTGCCCTTTACTCAGCTGTAGCGTTTCTACACTTATATATCTGCCCTCATGATGTGTGATGTTCAAATTATTTATTCATTTCTAATTGGTGCTATATATATATTTATATACCATATATATAACATAGCTGTGACCAACATGAGGTTCGCTACTTGGAACCACACTAATGAAGATTTGAAGTGTCTACAAGTTTATTTTAGCCGCATGCTAAAGGAGTTAAAACCACTGGAGCCGAGATAAAAAGCTAAATATGAATCAGAAAATAGTTGGAAAAGTTTTGTGTTAATTTGAGATTTGTTTTGAAATTTCCATTTCTGAGATATATTGCCGTCTTCCTCCAAATCCAAGCCTCCAACTGGGGCCTTCATTACTCTTGTATTATATGTGGTAGATGAATAGTACAATGAACTGTAATACTTCTCTCTACTCTTAGTGCTGCAATAGTTATTTTCTTGTTGATTTACCAATTACCCTCTGATCTAAATTCTCCACAGTCCTGCTGAATAAATGCATCACATATCTTTGTGCCTTGTTAAATAACTGGAATAGCAGTGAACTGAAATTTCTGTACGATATCAGTATCCGGGCAACGCACCCACCTCATTATTTCAAATTAGCTCCAGCACACCAGAGACAGTCGCCTTATATTCTTAATGCTGCAAGAACCACAAATGAGATTTCACTGACCTCTAATGTACTGGGCGGGAGGCTCAAGTAACAATATTCTGAAAATCTAAA
Organism: Hippoglossus stenolepis; assembly: GCF_022539355.2. Lineage (NCBI taxonomy): Eukaryota > Metazoa > Chordata > Actinopteri > Pleuronectiformes > Pleuronectidae > Hippoglossus > Hippoglossus stenolepis. The sequence continues at coordinate 20,660,198 of NC_061497.1, forward strand.
TCAAATTACATGGCATAAATATATATATTATATATTTTTATCTCATAATTTTGGCTAACCAACCCTTCAACGGGCTAAATCTGTTGAATAAATACAAAAATAACAGTGAAAAACACCAGTATGCTCCATTAAAACACTGAGCCCCTGACAGGAAGGGGGGTTTAAAATAGCCTTGATGTGGTCCGCCGAGGGCTTCATGCAATCCAAGCTGTGAGCAGACCATGATAAATCCTGACCTGAAACCTCCGTGCTGCGAGCAGAGCTCCATCATGGATCACCTCGTGGAGCAGGAGGCCGACACTGGATACTCCCCGTGGAGAAGACCCCAGACCCCGGGACAGTGGGTTTAGCGGGCTGACGTGGGGCCCCTCTCGTTTGAATAAATGCACAGTGGCGGACGACCGGGAGCAGACGGGAGCGTTTAAGGAGGGACCCGTGCGGCGAGGGGCTTGGACGGCATCCAGAGGCGCACGCTGAGCGACTTAATCACAACCAGATTTGGAAATGTAAGATGAAAACAAAACTGGGAAAGCTTGTAAAATTTATGAGGTCCTTGGAAGGTGAAACTGCAACTGTGTTTGGAGCTGTGTACACGTGTGTGTGTGTGAATGTGTGTGTGTGTGTCCTATAACTGTGCTTTATTATCTGAAACATTATCACAAGAAAGTCATTACAGTCACGTCCTATATCCTGCACGAGCTGTCATGTTCACAACACAGTCAGCCCTGACAGAAATGCTGAGAGTTAAATTTCAGCATTATTTACTCCGATGCATTGACATGATTGCCATTTCCTGGCACATAGCCCGCACTCCCAAGCCCGCACCACTAATTTGTACTGCCAAAGATGGTTTATTGGAAAATGTAAATGCTTCAGGGGTGATGCTTAATGGAAAAGTGCAATGTTTATTTACCGCAAGGAACTCGCAGGGAGGTGATGGGGATAAATGGAGTGCAGGCAAAGTGTCGGACTGACAGACTGGAGTCGCAACCCGAGTTCCCCAGTGTAATTACGTTTCCATAACAAAAACATCTTGGTTAACGTTACAAAAATACGATATTTTAAACCTAACAAAGAGATGAGAGTGCCTGAGAGTCAGCGTAAAAAAATGCTCATCATGATTTAGCTCCTGTGGAGGGAGATTACAGCCTAATGCAAGGACGGGAACACGACTGAAGGACGAATGGAAATTAATAGAATTTTTGTGATTAATAATCTGCTGATTGTTTTCGCTGATTATTGATTGATCTTAAAGGTCTTTAGAAGACATTCACAGTTTCCCGAAGTTCAATGTGACATCATTAAATCACCTTTTTTTTCTGAGAAGAGATGCATTTTCCTATCATACAAAACAAAACAAAAAATAGCACATTTTCACATTTAGGACATTTGAGACTAGTTTCAATGAACAAGTATTTTGGTTCCATTTTGATCGACAGTAAACAATGTGCTTTGCAGGTTTGATTGACAGTAGCCTGGCAACATGAGAAAAACAAACCCAGAACCAATCCCTTTTAGATTTATTTCTGATCACAGAAGATGTCGCCTTTATCCAAACTGAGGAGAAGCAGCAGTTACAGAAACATCTCATGAAATCACCAATAATATCAATATGGACCATGGTAAGGCGACTGTGTGCCGGCCTCTGTTGGTCTTAATGAGAAGCTGATTGGTGAAGTGTTGGTTTTCTGGGATATAAACATTTTAAAGGGCTTTAAACCAAAGACTTGAACAGACAAAGAGCTGAGAGACCAACCACAATCACCATCTTTAAGACCAACCAGTAAAGAAGGAAACTGGCCTTGAGCAACAGCTGTATAAATAATGACTTCCCATTATTTCCAGAGGACAAAGTCACTTTGGATTTTTTATTTTTAACCTTTTTTTTATTTTTATTTTAGACCACACAGGTTTTCTTTTATGGTAAAATAGTCAAAGTGTTCAGAAAACTCACCTTTTGAAGACGACGACAGGAAGTGACCCAGCGATCAGACAGGAAGGAGCAGAGAGAAGGAAAAAAACAGAGGAGAAAAAAGCAAAATTAGTGACATTGAAAACAACTTTCAAACACGACATGAAGAGCAAAAAGAGTAATTCACATGAAAAGCCTTAAAGATGGAGGGTGACTTAAGGTAAAAAGTCCAAACGACCACAGACGCTTTACAAACTGCTATTTCCAGCTGACCTTTACAAAAAGCCAAAGTGTGCCAGTGAACCGCTGAACGTGTTTTCGCATAAATGGTAACGACACACGAGAGAACATCCAGCGATGGGATCACAGCGGCCACAAAAGTGATTTGTGACTTAAAACCCATGCGTGCCAAGGCCATAACTTGGTGGGGTGGGGGGGAGATGCACTTTTAATGCCCTTACTTGGACCAAAGAGATCTTCGAACTTGGTGATTGCATCTTGCTCAGTTGTTGCTATCATAAGCTATTTTTTCCTGAACATTTCCAGAAGGTGAGAACACAAATGTCCAACTCAGTTGCTCTGGAGTTTTTCCCCGACAAACCCCCAAGTAAAAAAGTCCTGAAAACTCACAGCCAGCGATTGGGCGTGCTGATTACATTCCTGGAAGAAATTGGTAAATACAAATATCTCAGGATGGAAAAGAGGAGCCGGACACGCTGAGAGCTTTTTGGCGATAGCGGCTGAATTTGCTGTAAACAAAACCACTGTGGTTTCTGCAGATTTTATACTTCGTGTCCGGCCTCCGACCTTTGCCTGAATCATTTGGACATTCTTCTGTTTTTGTTAACGCGTCTAACATGAACAATCTCCTGCTGCGTTCTGCATTGGTGAAAGTCCGAAGTCCAAAAAATGTCTAACCACAAAATTCTGGACATTTCCCAGAGTTCATGTCTGAAAACGATGGTGAAAAACATCCGTCTATAAACAGACACACACATAAACACCAGTCACGTTGCCATGATGACACACACACACACACACACACACACACATCGATAAACCCGGTCTCAGCTGGTAACCAGTGAGGCCCTGGCAGTGACTTCCAGTAACTCTGAAGGGTGGGATGCAGGAGACGCAGTGTTTTTCCAACTGTTAAATCCCCGCTGCTCGACATGGTATTGTTTGCTTGTTTAATTTAAGTGAGCTTAAAGGATTAACACTGTCTCAGGTTACATCACAACCTTTTACAGCCGAGGTCGTGGTATAATCTGGGCCTCATACATGGAATTAAATTCACATATTTGCCCTCTCTCCCTCTCATCTGTACTGGTTCAGTGTTCCTCCTCCACCGCTAAAACACTGCACTATTAAATTAGTCCTTTTTCTTTGCAGGTCACAGGAGGACTTCTCTGCACTTTTCCTCATTCCTGACATCTAATCAACTAGCCACACTTCTCGGTGGCTAAATACTGCACAGCTTTGTCATGAAAATATGCCGGGTTGATCATTAGCATTCTCCTTTACGCCAGCTTTCATCAGTGAAAATCACCATTTAACACCTCATCATTCAAGGCTTTTAAATAGCAGGCGAATCACGTCAACTTTGCACAAATAGAGAGGCTGTGGCAAGCGAATGCCAAGGTCAACTTTTCATTCTACGTAAAGAAAAGCCCCCGATGTCCTTTTCCTTTCCTAAAGTGGTAATCATCTCCGCTCTCTCAAAAAAAAAGGGGGGGTAGGTAAAGGGCAAACAAGAGAGCGGAAAAAGTAACTTTGAAGAGATGGAGGAGTAAGCAAAATACGGAAAGGTCAGTGATATTCAAAGAGGAATGTCTTAATGTGAGAGCTGCCGCTGCTTTGACAGCATCCAGGAAGTTGCAACTCAGACATAACATTTAGCACAAAGTTGATCTGCAGGACCTCTTTACCCTTTTACACTGCAAGTTATACAGGAAAGATAAAAGTGCAAAGAACAGGGCAACAAGACTTTTGACAGAAAAAAGTCCCCATAAAAAAAAAAAACTCCTGTCATCCCCCAAATTCCCACAAAGTCCTTTTTATTCAGCAAAGATCCTTCATCCTAGAACTCACAATATAAGAACTTGGGTTACATGGTTTTTTTACTTATCCTAATGAAGATCAGAACTACGTCAAGCCCCCCCGACTGCAGATGAGACCGACCTGTTGAGGTGTGGGTGGAGCTCTGATAACAGCATCACACATCACAGCCTCCAAACTGGAGAATGTGGTTGAACAAACAACTCTCTAATACAAACGGAGCATTATGACCTTCATGAAGTGGGATTCACTGCATTCCACTGCGTGTACACCTGAATATGCTCTTTCACTCAATAGCTCTATCATAAATGATTATCATTATCAGTGTTTGCCAGATGCTGATGTGTGGTAAACACTATTGTTTGACTACCCCCCCCTTCAGAGTCGGCTACTGCTATAGACACAGTCTAATTCCGAGGGAAAAACTGATTGTCATCACCACACAACAGTTTTCACACTTTCTTTTCTCCCTTTTTAAAACACCAATGCAGTAACGTGAACTCAGGATATTGAAATTTCTGGTATCAGAGTTTATCAGAAGTAGAAGAAGTAATCTGGAGTAAAAAATCTTTACCTGTGATTCCACAAGATAAACAGAGTGTCGATGAGCGATCGCTGCTGTTGGAGCAGTTTGACAAAGTGTCGCTCTGACAACCTGAACTGTCGCAACTGACAAAGTAACGTGTGGACTCTGGTTCGGGGAGATTGCCTGTCGGAGGAAATTAATAAATCGGTGGATATTTTTAGAACAAGCCCGGGCTACTTTAAAAAGAAAATGCACATAGTCTTTCATTAGGACAACAAAAACGGAGAGGAGAGGAAATGTGTCATTGCTCTACTTCTGCTGCTTTAAAGTAAAAAATCTTGGGGTTAATAACCAAAAGAGTGAACAGGTTTTTTGAGTTTATTCCCTCCAGGTTAGATTCTAAATGATTCCTGGTGTCACTGAATATAACAAAAAAGTTTCTGTATCTCACTCCATAATTACACTTTGTACATACTGTATATAGACTACTCTAGCATGTTGGAGGTGCATGGTACAGACCTACTAGCATGTTCGGAGACAGTGTTGTAGTTTAGTTGTGTTCTGAGACTTTACATTGACTCCCATTCATTCTTCATAATGTGTTTGTATAGTTTTCAGTTTCTCCCACAAGAGTTAAATCTGAACATTTCTCACATCTGCGCTCAGATCTTGTCAAAATTGGTTCATTTCAGCTCTCACAGTTCATTCCTAAAGCCAGAATTTGCTGTGTAGTTGGAAAAAAAAGTCCTCTTTGTTCAACGGTCACATAACAGGGGCCACTTGAAGTGAATGACCCCCCCCCGCCACCACCACCACCACCACCATCCCATTATAAACTGCTTCACTGAATGCTTGCTCCCTCACGGTTTCCTAGAAGCCACATCTAACACAGTCAACACAGTTTCCCCTGATCTTCCAGTTAAGCAGGTTTTTATTCCACACTCCCAAGATCACGACCCTGGCAGCCCTATAATTTGAGCTCAGCTGCCGGTGTTGACCTGCAGAGTGGCTGGCTCAGGTGTGTGTGAACGGATGCCAGCGAGGTGATATGAGACACCAGGTGGCAGATACTGGAGCTTTCCATCTCCAGGAGAACACGACATGACCACAGAAACACAACTGACACATCCGTCTTTCTGTTTTTTTAACGTTGATGGTGTCACATCACTGCTCTGTGGACTGATTCTTAGAAAAGGTAAGAGTTGGTTTTATGGGTCGAGTTTCTTGGCTGCCAAGATGTAAGTACTCATTGTTCTCACCATGCATGTGCATCTGGCGAGGTACTTTCATTGATCATTTGCTATCATGAATCATTTTCTGTACGCAGGAGCTTCCCAAGGGACTTCAGGGGCCCCAGGTAAAGGGGCACCTGGGGGGCCCTACATCAAACCAAATGGACCCAAGCCCCTTCTACCATCCCAGAAACAACATACACAAGCTTTGGAAATAAATCTAGTGGCATGGGGCCTTGTTCGGGGTGTCGTTGCAGTCTCCTGTACATATCCAATCATAGAGTTTAAGGGAAGTTCTCAGAAAACTGTTGTTGCTGTGGACTAAGGTAAAAAGCAATTCCCTGCATTGCCTATAGTGGCAGCGCCCCTGCTCTTACACCCATTGTGCTTGGGTTCATGTTTTGAACAGTGCATGGGAGGACACACTTAATGATTTCCAATGAAATCCACTGTATAGAGGTAATAAGCACACTGAATTAAAAAATACCTCCCATTAACCTGCCAATGGACATCTGTATTTGTGCTGGGAACAATTTTACCAATTAAATTATACTATTCAAAAAACGATTATGCGTTGCTGTATCCGTGTTTGAATCATCATACGCTGGCTAAAGGATTTTTCTCTAAATGTAGCTTCTGGTGGCAACAAATTAATGAGGCTGGTTATTCCCTCTATTTATCTGTTTTGCTAGCACATTCATCAGAGCTGATAAGGTGTTATCAGCCACTTGGTTTGCCAACATAAATGCCAGCCGCTGCCAGCTCCTGTCATAAGAATCGAGTGTGTGTTTACAGCTCCTAGTCGTGAGTCGGCTCCTCCTCCCCCCCGCCCATGGTTGGAAATCGCTGACAGTTAATCAGAAGGTCGGAAACTGATTCATTTAAAGTGCAGCTGCTGCTCCTGCAACAAAGAACAGAGCCTTTGGCTTTCCGTTTGGTGATTGGAGGGAGTCACCACCATGTCTGCTCCGTACAGCTCCGACTAACTGATGTCGAACCGAGCTCGGCGCTGAAAGCAAGCACAACACAGCAGAGTGTGCCAGTGGCAGAGCGCACAGGCACAGATAACAGGCTTAAGAACCGGCTGAGAAGCAATAACGCCAAACTTCTTTTTGTCCAATTCGTCCAACAAAGCCACCTATTTGGGACCAAATTGCTCCAAGTCAAGTTCTGACAAGACACAGAACCTAACTGGACGGACAGCGTGCACCGTCTCTCTAAGCCTTGACGTCTATGACAGCACACAGCACAGATCCACAGGGTCACATACCCGAATTCCCTCTTCACCACTTTTGCTGGGGGTTGAAAATAATCCCTGGCGGTGCAGTGCTGTTATCTTTGCAAAAGGAGGCAGTTTAAATCCTCGTACTTTTGTTGAATTGTTCTTTATTTGTCAGCAGGGTAATGCAAACGGCACTGAAAACTATTGGGCAATTAAAGAGAAGAACTCATTAAAATTTTGGTGCAGATCCAATTACAGCGGCAGACCCCAAAACTTTATATCGCTTTCCTTAACATTCTGAAAAAACAGCGTTCTAATGCCATTAAAGTTTGGTATCGTTTCCTTTTTTTTTTATTCTCAAGAGACGATTCAGCTGCTGTAAGCTGTTGTGGCTTGGGGGGGGGGTGGTGGCTGTGGCTCAGGAGGCAGAACAGGTCGTCCACTAACCAGAGGGTTGGTGGTTCAATCCCCTGGCTCCCTCCAGTAGGCATTTGAAAGTGTGGATGAAACTTGTACGGTAAAGCACTAAAATACAAGTCATAACTACAGTCAATTTACCTTTGCATCTATACTTTAAACATATTTTGCATGATCTTCAACAATGCAGGTATGTATGCACATGTATATGTATTTAGACCTGGTATTAATCTGCAGTATTTAGATATCTCATCTGGAAAAAAGATGAATACAATCATGAATGCAAAAAAGACAGAATTACAGCTGGAACACTGTCTGCTTTTAGTTTATGAAAACAGAATCCATGCTTCATGTTGAATGGTCATGGAGCTCCACCTCCTCCAGCTGTGTCAAGATACACAACAGAACAGCGACAAATGACCCCTCTCCCTGTGCAAAGGAGAAATAAGGTGGAATCATTCAGCGGCGTGGCCCCGTTGCCGGGAGACGAGTCTACTTTCATCCCGGACAGTGAAGTCCTGTTTGTTTGGTCCGAGCCGTTTGTCCCCGTACACAAAGCAAAGGTCCTGCAACTACTGTCGTTCCAAACTCTGCTCTCGCCGCTATCTCCACAAAGCCATGTGTGCGAAGAGAGCAAGGTCTCAACTGAGCTCGTCCACACGAGGAACGTGGCAACGACAGACACACCGTCAGAGAGGAAGTTAGCTTCTGGCCTGATTGCCTCAGGTTGAGGGGAGAGAGCAGCTGTAAGTGAAGCTGCTTCACGTCTCAGTCAGAGACATGAAGTCCAGAAAAGAAGACCCCCCCCCCCATGTGTCTGCTACGAGGGGAGAACAAAGAGATGTTATCAAAGATGTGCAGGCAACACATCGAGTCGCATTAAAAACCTGTCCGTCTTAATGGACATATTTCAAATGCCATTTGTTAAGTGCCGTCGTTTTGGAGGAGGAAGCCAGAGCTTCACACAAACCTCCTACTTCCTGTTCCACTCCATCTACCCGTCAGTGTGTCACTAACTCACTGCTCCCACTCGCGTTAAGTAAAATGCTTCACTGCTACTTGCGATTTATGGTTCGGTTCCGTCCAGGAACAAGGTTGTTCTTTGGGGCACTGATACTTTATTTTGGGATTAAATGGGAAAACATTCCATTTCTGATTATTATCCCGATATTCCAGTCCCACGGTGCAGATCACACAGTGCAAACAAGAGTAAAGACACTACACCTCATATTCTCTTTCATTAATGTTTTACAATAATAAGTTTTTCTTCTTAGAGAGAGCAATTTCCCAGACTCAAATTATAGATGTGAGTATTGAATCAGTTGTGTACAGAGTCAAACAGCTATTCCTCTAATGAGCTTGCGGCTGCAGCTCAGGAGGGGACGGAGCCGTTTGTCAGACGACCACGCTGAGTGCTTTTGAGTTTGAATTATGGAGTTTTTCAGTTTTAATAGAATAGCACAAATACCGACTGTACTAATGAATGAATAGCCATGTGCCACTAGTTTTATTAGCACAGAAATTGTTTTGGTCTGGATTCATAAACTGGAAATATTTTGGGGGATTTTGTTGTTTGTTTGATCTTAAATATAAAGCTCCCATTAATTACCACCTTCACATCCAACTGGTAACAAGCACAAGCACCAGGATGGAGCAATGTCTTCAGACTTAACTCTACATTCGACCCATCTACTAAAAACATTTTTTAAATTAAGCATTAGCATTATAATATCCAGTCCCGGTTTATTCCAGGAATTCTGTATATACACAATTTGTTTATTTCATTGATAGTTTTGTTGTATTTGCCATCTCCAAATTGTACAGTGTCATTTCTAGGCCTCCATGTAAGCTTGGACAGCAGGGAAATAAAAAAAACATGAGTGATGAGAGTTTGTAAGGTGATGGATTTTCAGCAAACTGTTTTCTCTGAGGCGATTCTCCTGATATCTCCAGCTACTCTCACTCTGCAGATGCCCACAGGAGTAATGCACTCCTGTATAATGTGAGGAGTGATTTAAGCATCACTTTATAAATGTGCATGGAGTACTGGCATAAGTTTTAAGCGTAAACAATATATCGTCGAGTTGAAAGAGGAACATCTAAAACTTTAAATTAAAAAAAGAAAGGCAGTGTTTACATCACACCTCTCAGTGGCTGTTTAAACTGGGCACAAACTGATAAAGAGCTGCTCATCTCCTCTGTGCATCATTTACTCCGCTCTAATTTAAACAGGATGAACATAAACTTCGCCGAAGCCTCCGGGGCCCCGTTGGCCAGGACACATTACACAGAATATCACAGACAAACAAAAAATGTCTGCAATCTTTACATCAACAGGAATCGCACAAAGGAGACTAAACATTGCACAGCGAGGTGGTAAAGTATGCAGAAACATATGGCTCTCAGATGTGTGTCTGTGGTGGGTTGATGGCGGCAGATGTGGTTGGTAATCAAAACCTTCGCAGCACTGGTAAAAAAAAACCCACACAACAATTCATCATCACATATCTCATGTGATAGAAGTCAGACATCCTCAAACGACTCTCCAGAGTCCACGTGGGAATCATTGACCTTTGGAGACTAACAGACCTGGTACGTGTTGCTCGTTGGGAGGACTGGACGTCCGCCCAAAGTGTGTTTGCACTGGGAAATCACTGCCCAAACCCCCCCCCCCGCCCTCATTCCCTCCTGGGAATCACGGAGAATGCAATTATTATTTTTTTTATCAATATGACAGCGTAATTAACTCATACCTAGGCAATCTCATTACAACCCGGGACAAGCCAGATGCGTAATCTGAATCTCCACTATCTCTACCTCTGTCTTCTGTCCCGTATGCCAGCAAATTCAATTGTAACATCATTAGTGGCTTTCATAGGGGTAATGACTCTTATGTCTTCCGATAAATGATCTCGAGATCCTACGGGTGAGCTTATCTTTGGAAAATTTGGACGTGCAACACAAAAGGTCACGAAGCAGATCCAGATAAGCGGGGTTCTCAGAAAAATGTACCAATTCATCAAGCTGGTGAAGAGTCAGACGAGGTTAAGATCTTCAATTGAAGCCAATTGTAAAACATTGGTTTTTAAAAAAATAACTGAGCCATGACCCTTTTTTTTTTTCAAGCCAAGCACTGGAAGATAACAGCGCCTCAGAAAACTTGTGAAATTTAACTGTGAAGGCGTCTGAACCGATTCTACTGTTTTAGTTGAAAGTGTGAAAAACATCCTGGATCCTTTGCGAAGATCTACAGTTATTTTATTTTCCATTACTGTCGCTCCCAGTAGACGGAGTAGAAAGTATTTGTGCTGCACCCACATCCCTCCTGCAACTGGAAGTGCTGATGACTGAGTCATGTGTATTTGAGATGAACAATACAACTGCTGCCCAGATATTAAACGCGGGGGGGGGGGACTTATGTGTGTACTAGTACAAGCTTGAAAAAAAGAGTAGCATCCGAAGCCTGAGACTAAAGACGACACACCACATCAATTATCATCAATGGCTAATATTGAAATGATTTGCAGATTCTTCGGTTAGTCAACTGAAAGATTAAAACCCGCAATTAAAGTAATTAAAAATGCTAAATATCCCAGTCTCTAAAATGTGGGTTGGTGGTAAGGTTTCTCTGCTTTACGTAATTAAATGCTTTTGGTTTTTTGTTCAGACAAAACAAATAAATTGAAGACGTGACTTGGCGTCCGGGGAACGCGGTACTGCAGACGAGTAGAAGGAAAACATTCCTACACAAGTATGAGCGGCACGTCAGTGTAAATATGGAGGGAAATTAGTTATGAATCCCACAGGCTCTCTCACAACATAACCAGATACAAGTAACATCAAGATCTTAAAAAAGAAAGACTTCAGCAGTTCTTGCTCGCACGGAGCTGGGGATGTTAACTGACACCCTTGAAATCTGCTGCTCTTTAAATGACTTTTCGTACGGACGTTACAGGATGTTCAGGAAATGAACAACTTCAGAAAATAAACAGCACCGGTTTCAGATGTGGGGGAATATTTACAATATTTACACGGCGAAAAAAACAACTTTTTCCACAACCTCAGACGACGTCTACACGAGAGCTAAGGACAAGACAAACCACATAGCCAGGCAAAGAGGCCTCACACACAACCTCACCACCTTGCAAAAACAAATGCTCCGTCAATGCCACCTTCACAATCACTCCGGGTTCCTCTGACCCCGTTACCATGAAAGAAACATGTCCCTGTGGGGCTGGAGGCAGGAAACAGTTGTGATTCTCATCAGTAACCTGTCAGGAGCCATTGACTGATGTCTCTGAAACGCCAATCTAATGTAATTTCCAATACAGCCGTCACATTTAATGGCGTATCGCTCCAATGTTACACAGGACCGGGTTACGATGGGCTTCACGGTGACAAACACCTCGCCGCCCACCGCTGGAGCTGGAAAGGTAAACGTTGATGATCATTTCATTTGAGCAGAGTTTTGTTAATCCCACAGAATGTTACTTCTCCAATTGCTAATATTCTTTCTGAGCCTTCCGACATAAATGGTGTGGATTTTAATTTTTAGAAGTTGCATTTTAAGGACAATTCAAACACAGTTTCCCTTAAGATTCGGTTTGGTTTAATCTTCTGAGAGTTCTGTTATTTGAACTCGCTCCCGAAAGCAACTGCATATAGACCGTTTGAAGAAGTGAGTTTACGAAAGGTACTGATGGTGGGTAATCAAAGAAGAGATATAGTTATATAATCTATATAATTATATAAGATGACAGGTTGAAAAAAGAGCTTGTATCTTACTCTACTGTACGTATTATACAGTTTATTATTCAAGCCTGAGTTAAATGCATCTCCTGATGTTAAGAAATAATATTTTAATGCCATTGCATTGACTGTAATTACATGACATCCAGTTACAACTTTGTTTTGGGTTTAATTTTGTTTGTTTAGAGCTTTTCAAACAAAGGAAGGGGAATCGTGACATTGGATTCTAACTTTGTAAAGACATGTGTCAGAGACATTTCTGTCACAGGCACACGACTGAAACACCAGTTTAGTTTTTAATTCATTTGTTATGTTCTTAGTTAAACTTAAGAGTCCCAATCAGCATGACACTATAAACACACCAGTGTCAATCATAAATATGAAAATAACAAACGTTAAGCTGGTAAAACAACATTAAAACAAGATGCAGAATTCCCTCAGTGATTTATCCTGGTTAGTGCTTCTATGGCTTTTCTGCCCCTCAGGGACTTGTACCTATACCCAGAAGGCCATACAGTGAATTAGCAGTTGATTGTGTGTGTGTGTCGTGTCATGTGCGATGTATTTACAACGCATGTAATGGGCTTTCCAATGGAGGAGGTGTGTGGACACCCTGGCAGCAGGGTTGGCAGGATGTGTGTCGGGTTTGCTTTGTGACCGAGAGCATGTTGAACAGAGCAGCAGAGCACGGTGGGTTAAACAATATTTCTGTTAAACAATAGGAGAAGACGCAGAACGACCCAGAGCCCTGTGAGGTTTGTATGCCGGTCAAAGTGTGAGTGTGAGTCTGAGAGATTTCAAGGTGTCGACCATTTCAACTGTTTCATTATTGATAAGGACGGGGTGCTGGAGTGGCAGGATACCCATTACTATTTCTTTTGTTTGGCTGACATTGAGATAAAGGTGGTTACGCTCACACTCTGTGTTGCGATAGTGCGGAACAGAGGTCGTCTGAAGACGGGCGAGAATAGCAGTGTCGTCAGACTGCTTGAGTGCGGGTGGGTGAGGGTGTGGAGCATGTAGAGAACCATGGGGGTTAGTGAAGCTTCCTGATCATCAGGATCCTTTGGATGATGGTGAAAGGGTGAAGGTCTCTAGGGAATTCCACTGGTTCTAGAGGAAGAGGCAGACCACAGGATCCTCCGTGCCCCTGCAGGCGAACTGCAGGCAAACTGCAGGGGGTCTAATTAATGGTGGACAATTGGCATGATGGTGTGTAGCAGCAGGTTCTAAGGGATCATCATTATTAGGGGGGTGAGGTCGATGGGGTATTAACGATTGAGGTCTTTGACGTATTGGTCCGTGAGATCCTGACTGTTGAATTAGGTGAAGATTACAGTTTAGTGCTAAAAGGTTCTATAATAACTAATATCTATCATCTGTGTTTGGGTTTATATATCTGGAAAACCTTTCTGTTCATGTTGCCAGACTCCTGCTCAATTTTGTCCTTTTGTTTCTGCTATAGGAATCTTGTTTTGGTCTTGAGACCAGCCAACTGAAAATGAAATTGCTTGTGCGTCGCTGCGTCTCTTGAAAACACAGTTGTAGGTAAATTTATCCAGCTTCCGAAACACTTATTGACAGAAAGATTGGCTCCTATAATCCCTTCATCTTTCTACGCAGCCTAAAGCTTCCTCGCAATATCTTTATCCATCTGGTACACAACAACACTTGGATCCCTTGGCTTATCATGTCTAACCTATCTCATGCCTTATACCTCATAGGCAGACTTAATCACAACCTTGCCTTTCCATCTGGCTGGTAAACAGTTAGAGCCTCTGCCAGTCTAAAGCTTTGACAGCTAATACAAACGTCAGCAACTCACCCAGATCTCAGCAAAGATGCATGTCGGCACCGGGAGGAGGACGCCAAGTAAAACACCTGCCTCTGACATGGGTATGAGAATGTTTTGACTCTGGTATTAAATGTTTTATATTGGTTTAATTCACCATTTTGTGAACCAGTTAAAGAAATTTGATAAACCCTGGTTAATCTATGGGAAACCAATAAAATCTCTGGCAGGGAACTGACATTGCAGTCGTGTGTGTGCACCACTGATTGTAGTTCTCTTGATATTAACATTTAAGTTTCCTTCTAATCTCGAGGAGGTCATTAGCTCTAGTTTTCTTAGCACCAGCTTCTCCTGTACATTCATCAGAGTCCGACTGCTCTTACTTTACACCCAGTACATCAGCAATCTGTTAATTTGTCACTGGAAGCAGTCAAACCTAATAAATCTTGCACAATCCCCCCCGAGGGAAACCGTGTTCCCCGGTAGAGAAAAGCAGCCTAATGTCAGCAGCACTTGCGATGAGGCCCTGCTCCTCCTTTTGGTCTCAATTGCTCACAGATGTCCCCCCCTCGCCTCAGATCCCACAATCCGACATAGTGTAAATAAAAGAGCTGGCTGGCTGGCTGGCAACCAATCAGGGAATCTGAAACCTACTAGTGGATTGTCAATAAAGCCTGAATCGCGGAGGTGGGTGGTGCCAAAGAAAATACGCAACATTTGGCTTCACCTTTGCAATGAGCCCTAACGGACCGCGGCTTTGAAGGCGCTGCAGTTGCATGGTCTGGATCATATATTACAGCAGGAGGGATTCAATCGCCTTCAGGTGATATATTTGCTCAAATAAAATGTTTAATCTATTCGGTTATAGTATTTTCCGTTTCATTTTTGATTAATGGAGCTCAATGGAGCTTCTGGTTTCACAATGCGGCCTGAATCTGACCGTGGCCCGAGTTCACCGCGCAGTCAGTGAGGATGGATATCTTAAAAGAAGATGACTCATACTCACAGCACACTTTACACACACGGTTTTATCTGTTGTAGCTCGGTGCCCTGGGTTATTCGTCTTAAATCTCACGGCAGGACACGGATATCCAAACATAAAAGATGTGAAAGTACACATTTTACAACCCGGATACATTAAACCAGACAGTCTGTGGCCCACTGCTCTTTTATAAGTCGTCCAAATGCAGGGGAGGAATTTCTCCACAGTGACCTCCCACTAACGACGAAACAGAATGAGCACTAATACATGTGCATTACTTCTTGACTCCTCCGCACTGTTCACTGAGCAATAATTGCAGTAAGACATATGGACACAAGGAAAAAAGAAATTAGAATCAAGAGCCAAAAGTTCCTCAGACTTATTAAAACTACTTGGAATCAGCTGCAAGTGGACATAGTATATGAGGCCAGAGAAATGAAGCCAATCAGAAGCTCATCTTGTGAACTGCACAGAATGAAGTGTCGTTCTTTTTGGCCGGGCCCTTTAAACACTAATGTCCGTAGCTGACTGACAAATGGCAAAACGAGTGTGGAGTGTTGGACTTTTCCCGTTGGACTCGCAAAAAAACATTTAGCTCGACAATGTTCTGGCCACTCGGATACTCACGGCTCTGGTGTCACTTTGTTTGTGAGGTTCTGCCCGTCTGCCAATAACTGCCCCCGGAAAAAAAAACTACTGTTACACCGAGTTAACGCTGGCTGACGATGCTGTCAGAAGAGGATTTCATAATTAAGCTATGAACGAGAACATTAACTGTGAGTCTATGTGGGAGAAAAGGAACAAATAATCTAATGGGCATATTGAGCAGCCGACTCCAAATCCACCGTCGGGATTCTGAGGGCAACTCGTTCCAAATTTGTGATGCACTGAATTAATACGCCTGCATCTGACCTTCCCTGGAAACGCTTCTTATGGGCCCAATAATGTTTCATAATACTCGTGCTCATTAAGTCCATTTGGAAAAGGCAGTGATTACTATACTCCCTTTGCATATTCAGTTCTTTATTGCTTGTGTTTTGTTTGTTCAGCGTTTCATCGGCTTGTGAAAGCGTCCCCCATTAACGGCTGCTATCTGCTGTGGACGTCAACCGGGCGTTGATGCTGTTGAGGCCTGTCTAAGCAAGCCGATTGCTGCAAATTGACAAGGGGCCAGCTAAGCCCCTTGGTAGAACCCTGCCCTGATTAATTAGAGCCGTGGAAGATGGAAAAAAATAAAAAATATCTGGAGCTTAGCCGTCCTGTAATCCCTCTCTCCGGAGATCATGCGCTCAGAGCTTGACCAAGCAAATTACAATGATGATAACTTGCTAAGGCCGACAGTAGATTCCTGCCTCTGTTTATTCCAGTTTTTTCTATTGATCTCTGCACCACCATCACCAACTAAATTAACTACAGACGCCCCCGGGGGGAGTTCTGAATGTGTTATTTTTATTCGAGAATACAAACTGCCGAGGCTCCCTGACTAGAGGATGAAAAACCAGGGGGGGGGGAAGGCCAGTGTGGCACTGCTATGAAATGAACCTTCAATGTAGTATTTTTTCGGGGCAAACCCCCCACGAGAGTCTGGCTTTGCTTAGCCGTTACACTATTTCTCCCCAAACCGCCTGCCTTTAATAAGGCCATTATGCATTGTGTTTGCACCAGGCTTTTTGCTCTCAGTCATTTTTATGGTCTGTTGGTTTGATTATAAGCTGTTTCTTCTCGCAAAGTGACAATGACGGGCATAAAAAATGAAGAGGAAACAAAACACGACAGGCTGTTCAACAAATAGATCTAAAAAAAAACTAAATGGATAAATAGAGATTAGAAGTAACGTTGTGAGCGAATTAAAAGAAAACAAGAATTACAATTTGGGGGTTTTTATTTATGTAGTTCTGGTCGTTATTCATACCAGCGATGGTGATTAACCACTGGAATCTTCCAGCAGATAGACAATCACACACGCTGCTGATGAGCCCGCAGGCTGACGGAGCCTCATTTAAAAGAACACACGGGGAAATTTGAAATCCAATTCAGTTCCGAATGGTTTACCTGTGCAATGAGGGCTCACTTTCATTTTAACTTCAAATAAAGAAGTTAGTTAATCTCTCCGTTATTGAGTTTTTAAACCACTTCTTTGATTGTCCGCTTATCGTTTTCTTGACGCCATGTTTCTAGATATTACTCATTCATTTTTGTACGATAGGTTTTTTTTTTAAGCTTCGATAGGAAAACAGTGATTATGGTTTATGTGTTTTATAGAAAAAACAAACTTGCTGTTGTGGACATGTTCAGTCGGTGCTCATAAAGTGCCGTGGCTCTACATCAAGCCAGTGGGGCGAGGGCTTAAGAGCGAGAAGCCTCCTCGGGTTCCCACACTTTGTCGTTCGTCTCCTTTCTGATCTTCAGCTACGAGCCAGCCACAAGGAAGGCAATAACTCTCATTGACTTCTGTTTCTGTCTTCTTGGCTGGCTAGGATTACTCCTCAGATCTATATAGAGCGTGACCCTGAAGTGTTTTCAATTACGTGCTGCTGGTGTCAACATTTTGTGCACGACTCCCCGAAAATAAACACCCAAAAAAGGCCACAAACTTAAGCCGTGCTGCTCCTATCAACAATGGTATTGTATAAATGCCTCACAGTACCATGCAGGGGTTAAAAAATCTGTAAGCAAATTATGTTTAGCACTTCAAGAAACCTCCAGTTCACCGCAATAACTCAAATATCAAAGTTAAGTTGTTATGGCCTAAAATTTGTGACGGCTCTCAGGTGCCCTCGCCCGTGGAGGTCAGGGAACACAGTGTTCAGGTGCTGCTCCCACAGGCCATACATGTGAAGTGTGACTCCAAAGGAGATGGCGTGTAATCAAGGTTCAAGGCGGCAAGTCACGTGAGCCACCGGGGGAAAAAAGCAACCTTGGAGAATGTTAGAATTGATGCTGGAGGTTGTTCCACGAGGTTTTGAGGAGGTGAATGTAGGTCAGCAAGGCCCCCGTCACAGTTCATCCTTCCATTACTATGAAGGATATTGAATATCATTGTGACTGTACTACATGTGCAGGCAAACGGAGGTTCCCCCCTCTTCCCTGAGTTTGCCAAGAGATGCAAGTCACAGTACCGAGAGTAAAAGGTTTAAAAGAAACACTACGGCCACTGCTATGAGTCAACAACATTAATCAGTTTCATATAGACAGACAGTGATGAACGGGTTTGATCGGAGTTTGAGAATTCTCTGTTAGATTCTTGCTGTTTTTGGCCTCACATTGGAATCAGTGGTACGTGAAGTAAAGCTGAGGAAACAAAAAAACTTGGTGGGGGGTAAATATTCAAGTTCTAGCATATCTACTCGTGTTTTTTTTGACTCTTTCAAATATGTATTTTCATTATCAGGTTGTTTCTTGTGTTCAAAATAAGTAAATATCTTTTTTTTTTGGGATTGCTAATGATTTCTGAGTATTTAAAGAACAGTTTAAAGTAGAAATCAACCAATTAAATATTTACTTTAAGCATTATTTGGTGTTTTAAGTATAAATCCTACAACACTTAAGTAGTATAAACTGTGTTTGAGTCAGATTGGACCAAACCAATTTAAAAGACAATAAATGACCTCCTCAGGAAATGAAACAGTGCAGCTCTCACTTTCCTTTAAATACAAAGTCTATATGAACTTCACAGGATTATAATTGTACTTCTTCCCCCCACCCTCCCCTGTTGACTTGGTAGGTGTCCCTGTCCCAGTGTCCCTGAGCTATTACAAACCTTGGCTGGCATCATGTTGTCAAGGGTGACAACTTCCCTGTTATATATTGTGTAAAGTGTGAACCGCTCCCACTGATTTGCAGCGGCATCGATGAAGTTGAAATCCACTACCTCCACCCCTCCCTGCCTCCCTCCCCCCCACAGGAGTCCTTGCCCTCGGCTGTATGCCATGACACGGTGCTAGGCCAGGCAGGACGTTTCCATCAATCACACTTGGGAGGAATGAGGTGTGGGGTGAAGGTAGTGATGCAGCAGTGGTCGTGATAATGGCCTTGAATAGTCCGAGGCCGCCAGCCTTGACCACCTCCCTGCGCCAGAAATGGAGTAGACCCAGGTTCCTCTCGGGAGGAGGAGGAGGAGGAGGAGGAGGAGGAGGAGGATCCCTACCCAGAGAATACCGGAGAGATGAGTCACGGAACATTCTGGAGATAGGTCCTCGTATCACCGGGATTCAGTCTTACCTTAGATAAACCCACATGCTTCATACAAGCTGCTCCATGATTCATCCGAGTTGGATTCTCACTTTTCATGATTCACGGGATTTGTTTGTGTATATCTATCAAAGAGTTGAGGAAGGATGTTGTGCTACTATAGATGGAGCATCTGATTTGAATCCTACAAGTTTGATACTTGTTTCTATTATCTTTTAAAAAGCAGAGCAAAGTAAGGTCCGTTTAATGAGGACAGGACGTCCCTATGGTTATGAATCCTTTTCCTGTAAATTATGAATAATCTCATTTCATGAGTACTTTGATAAAATGGGAAATTTGGTTTTAAAAATGTTTTAAAAACTGTATGGTGCAAAAATATGTACGAATCCAACAGAATTACAGAAACACAATAAAGTATTAGTCGAATGACGACAGCTTGAATAGGAAATTCGACAAAGAGAATCTTGCTGTGGCATTTCTCAAAGGGCCTATCCAACAAATAAATGCGAGTCATAATTGAAACCAAATTGAATCGGAGCAGTTACCGCGTTTTCTGAAAATAGACATGTTGCACGTGTTGATAAGCAGATGTGAAAAAACATTCTATTCATCCCTCAAGATCCTGCCGCAGTGCAGGCGCCGCCGGTCGGAATCATCAGCAGGCGATATGCTTCCACACAGAAGTGGCTCTCAGTCATCCGCCTCATTGTGTTGTGCTCGTGTTCTCCGTTTCAGAGCAAATGCAAAAGAGCATTTGTGATGTCGTCTGAGATACAGATTCTCTTACACAGCTCAATAACCATAACTCTAATAAAGTCATCACAGTCGTACAATGGCAGTTTAAAAAAAAGATTAATGGAATGATATATGGATTGAGCGCAACCATCATTTAGGCAAATACTTAGAGCTGAGGCTACCTGTGAAATCCAAACAGGCAGCCACGGCGATTCGGAATTGATTTGCAATCATTCGCTTTCCGAGACATCGGAGCAAAAAGCTAAATGTCTAAAGAGGAGCTTTAATTGAAATAGTTCAATTTCCTGTGAAGGCTTCAGGGGAAGATGCAGAAAATGGCGCAGTGGGTTAAAGTTCTTCAGACCTTCTGAATGCGATTTTCTTTCCAATTTTCCTGCTGCATTTCAACCGACTTGTGGACGATTTTCTATCACGTTTGATGTATCAGGTTCAATGAAGACAACGGCCTTTAATGACTACAGCCCGGATTCACTGGAGGGCAACGTTTCAATTTGAGCATTAAACCTGATTGAAAAATGACCAATAATGACCATAAAATTAGGAGGAATTGAACTGGGAACGTAGCAGAGATTTGAGTATGTGCTCTGAATCTCTATCCTAATGAAATGCAGATGTATCCGCAGGAGGTCTAATAAGCCCTCCGGCATCCAACTAATTATCGCAGAGGTTTTTTGAGCAGAGATGCACTAAAGTCTAAAGATATAAAAAAAGCTGCCTCTTCAACACAGATATAATCCAAAGAAGAAAAAAAAGATGGATCGAGGGCAGAAGAACAGATCTGACACGAGTTGGAGAAAATGCTAATGAGATTTAGTCAAGACTTCATCATAAAGTGCCGCGGACGAACAGTTTCAGACCAAAAGGAAACATGCGGTTCAATCAGGGCTGGAGTCGCAGGCGTCCTCTCGACAGACGATGGACAGCAGCTGCACGGAGACAAGTTCATTTATCTGGACTTCCACGAGGCGGCACAGAGGGGCTTCTATTCCCCCCCCGAAACTCAAAACAGACTTATGCCATTTGTTCACAACACTACAACTGCAAAGGCTGTTCGCTCACTCTGAGATGGACTCCTCCGCTGAAGGGCAGCGACCTCCTGTAGAGGTGAGGTCGGCGCTTTAGAGCGACATACCAGGTGTTTCTTTTTGGCCATTTCTGATCAGAAAGATTAGATTAGTTAGATTTGGATATCTGGATTTATCAACCCAGCCCATCGACTGGCAGCATCGCAAACTAAGTAATGTGAATTAACGAGACCCAAACAAATCAAGGGTGTAGCTTCCTTGTTGGGGAAAAGCAGTTATGATGGGACGAGGCCCAGTGTGTCGCCTCGTTTCTGTCTGATCGCCACGTTTGCCGTGTTGTGAGAATAGCTGAGGCTCGGTGCACGTTGATAACTGGTGGAAAAAGCAAGCAGCCGTGGGTTTAAGGCTCTCAGACGGCTTCGGTGACAGAACGCGGAGCTGTGGCCAACACTTGCACAGGGGGTGCATGCCTGGGTTTGTTGGCCCTTAACAACAATATAAATATACCAACAGCACATTTCGCAGGGGAAACTTAACCCTCCGCCACTGAGACTGACACATTCACACCCCGTTCACCTCCACGTTCCCAGAGCACAGATCGCATTCCCAGATTCCAACGGCCACCAGCTGAAACGCTCCTCTCCCTTCACTCCTGACAGTTATGCAAACGGAGCAGGCAAATTTTCCCCCGAGTGGTATTTTCTTCCAATACCAGCCGTGTGTGTTCATAGAGGTCCTCCACAAACAGCCTTTCATGCCGGTTCATCTTTGTGCATCCAGGGTCAAATTTGGCCTTTTTTCTCACCGGATTCCTAATGTTTGACTGAGTGCAGTGGCACAGTGAAATGAAACGCAGCGATTGGCTCGTATCCCGTTCGGATTAGTGACCAAAGAAAAGGCACACGTAGAAAAAATAGCACATTTGTGAGGTTCTCTGTATCTGCATTGATGCAAAATTAGCAGTTTAGAGCTGATTCAATTCTGTGGAGAATAAACAGCGATCTTTTGCAGAAAGACTGAGTCTGCCAGCAATTCAATACTTTTCACTCTGCTCTGAAAATGGTGGAGGGGGCACATCTGCTTTCATGCATTTCTTCTCAGAGACTCTGGCTTTTCTCTAAATGCATTTTTAATGAAAAGTGGTGTGACCGTTATTCCTTTTAGGTTCACTGGACTGTCACCAGCTCATACTGTATCCTCTACAGTTGTGCACAAGAAAGAGAGGGGACGTAAGGAGAACAAGCAATTACTGTATCTGAGAGTGACAGTGCACACACACACACACACACACACACACACACACACACACACACACACACACACACACACACACACACACACACACACACGAGTCAGTGTCTGAGAGCCGGAAATAGTTAACATCACTCACACAGAAGGACACAGGGTTGTGTCAAAGAGTTTGCTGCATCCAATGGCAAAGTAAATAGGAGTCGTTGTGTCTTATGTTTACATGCAGAGCCTCTTTTTTCTTTTTAGCTGTAGATAACGAGAACCATTGTGCAAGCACATCTACCAGGAGACTCCCTAAAGCTCGGAAAGCCGCACACCTTCCGGCCATAAAGAAGAAAAACAGTGATGAAAATACTCATAAGGATACGGAGCCACCGAGGGATGCAAACCATTGTGACTCCACTGGAACTAAAGTAGCAATTTCATTGTCAGAGCTGCAAGCGACATGAGAGCTGTAATAGGCAAGAAAAGTTTTTATTGTGGTGCTGTTTGAGAGCTCAGAGTGTGGAGACTAATTCTGAGTGTTTGCAAAAGTAAGGAAGCGTCATGTTCCCCCCCAAAACCCAAAATAGTTCATGTTTCAGTCCTGCACACAAAGGCAAAGAGATTCAATAAATGTTGTTTTATTTCTATCTGCACCATTTTACACCTTTTTACGTTAATTAGCTTTTGAATATATTAATTTTTTATGCTTGGTTAATTAGTTGTGCAAAGTGGAAACATTGCAGGTTCATTCCAATTTATTTTGAACGCAAAATTGGTTTTTTTAGGTTTCAGATTCACGTCTGTTCGGTTTAGGCAACACTGTCCTTTGGATATATACACAATTAGAAATTCAAATTCCCCAACACGGCTGACGAGATACAGCACTGCAGCAACAGCACTTTAGAATGATGAGGCAGGATTATGAGATGATGAAACAGGTTGTAAACAAGTTTAACCAGATTATCTAAACCAATTCACTTTCCATGCATCGAAAGCTAAACTGGCAGCAGTTGAAAAAACGGGTCTGAACCCCGGGCTTGTTGTTTGAAGACAAAATGTCACCAGTGCAACACAAATCAATGAATCACAATACCAGAATAAACATTTTCCCCATTGAAAACAGATGCAGATCCAGTTTGTGCAGGTTTGTCTGCACCATCTGCACAAGCTCCTGGAGTTCACACATCTGTCTCTGTGGAAATGTGCGAGCTCCGAGGGGAACGATGCACCACACCCCGGTCTGATGGAGCTGCATCGTGTGGATTAACACTGGTCCACAGATTGATAAGAATCAATGATGCAGCGAGCAGGTATGAGCAATAACGTGAAATTATTTGAGAGACGCAATTACTTCCTCTGCATCTTTGTTGTTGTCGTTTTAATCTCAAAGGAAACATTGGAAGGAGTTTTATTTTTCAGGGAAGGACAATGAAGACTGGATTTTACATCATATATTGTTTGTGGGTTGGAAACAGACAAGAACACAGAGGCGTCACGTAAAAGGTCGATGCTGCACACACAAAACAATGCTAGCTTCATGCTAATTCACTTAACCTGTCCAGGATATGGGAGAAAAAACTCAAATTGACCTCAACGTCCATCAAACCATTGGAAATCTGACAGAGACGGATGCCTCTTCATCTTCACATAGCAGTGAAGCAGCGTTTCCACCGGGGCAGATGGGATCCTCAGTCCTCACAGCAGCAGTCGACAGTGTGAAGGTGAATCATCGGACGTTTTCCCCCCCCAAACTGTCTAGACTTCCCATCCTTCCAGACCAGCATGCCAACCCCCGATAGTGGAAATGCATTATAGGAAATGCTCAGAACCTCTGATGAGGAAATGAAGCATGGAGGGACCATGACAGACCGTGGCCAGGGGGAACCATACAGGAAGAAAGGGAGCTACCAGGAGAGCTGGCCGGAGAGGAGGAGGTACGGAGGGAAGGAACGAGAAAGATGACAAAAGGGAATAAACAAGAAGCCATGAAGAAGAGTAGAAGGCCTGTGTTTTTTAGATCCTCGTCGAGTCTGATATCTTAGAAACAAGGAACCTTTGTTCAACACTTACTGATGTGTTTCATTTCAGTAGAATCGGATAAATCATTTCTATTTGGCACATTTGTTTAGTTTAAATAGAAAACATTTGTCTGGTAAGATTTTTCCTGTTTGTTGTGAACAGACTTCAAACAACTTTTGCCTTTGAAACTGAATAAATAATGTTGAAAAATGTAAAAAAATGTATTATAAAAGAACCATTTTCAGCATCTGGTGGAGCAAGACAAACATTTTGTAACAACAGAGGCAGATATTTCAAAAGAAAATATAACATTGCTGTGTGTCAGATGTGCACAAAGGCCAATGATGTCTAATTTGTTTATTATCATAATAATAAGTAATAATTAGAAGAAACTTCTTTACAAAAACTCCAGAAAGAGCCAGTGTGTGTTCACCTCGTGTTTCCTGTAAACTGCTGATGTTTGAATGCTGCAGCTAGTTTTGTGTTCTTTACTCATGAGTTATATTTATATGAATTGGCTCCAGGCTGTGGAGATCGATCGCCCTACTGGGATTCATAAAGTTGTCTTACTCTGAAGTTGGGGCGTTGGGCAATGTGGACCCAAAAAAATGACATCACAGGGACATTTTTCATGCATCAGTCAATATCAATAATTATATGGTTTTAAAGTCTCTGTGCGTAGAATGACAAACACTTGATAAACATTTTACACTCAGGTAATATCAGTTATTGTTTCACGATAGATAAGCAACATATTGATTTATTGGACTTGTGTTATATTGCAGGATAATGGTTTTGTGTAAAGTCAACGTGTCTCCGAGATTGTTTTGATGATTGTTGTTCTCCCTAGTGACTAAAAATCTATAAATGCATCTTATAGAATATTCACCGTGTGTGAAAGTCGAACATTGTGTCCGTTTGGCTGTGTGTTGCTCTGCAGTGTGTTCGGGGGCCTTCATGGCAAACCGTCACCTTTAGCTCCCCCTTTGGCACAAATCTGCCAGGCCGCCTCATTGTCTGAGGTGAAACCAAGCAGAAGACATGGCCGCCCTAACCCCTTCGGAGCCCAACCACCCCCCCACCATCCACCCCATCCACCCACCATCCACCATTACACACTGCACATGAACAACAAACCTCCAGCTCACCACCGCTGCCTCCCCAGCCCCACTCCAGGGAATCCCCCGCTACTTCACCCTGTCTGCTGAGGGACTTCTGGGATCGCATTGCATGCCGGTCTGGCGCCTCGCCTCCTGCCACCAACCGTCATGGGAGGTGGAGTGGGGAGGGCCGAGGGGGGGGGCCGCACATCCTCGCTCAGTATGGCTCAGCACGGATCCACTTTCATCACATACCGGCCCTTAGTCCTCATTATTTATGACATTTTCTCCGCAATTATTAATTCATCAGAATTATATTATATTCCAGACGCAGTCCAGACACTGTCACATCTGCGGCGTCTCTGGAGCGCAGCAGGTCCTGCAGGAGTCGGCCCCGCCCACTCCATCAATCCCCATGCCCGCTCCTCCATTGCTGTTTTTCCACGTCTCTAATTAGGTTTTGTTTATGGGCTTTATGATCGCTGGCGACAGCGTGA
This sequence comes from Hippoglossus stenolepis, assembly GCF_022539355.2. NCBI lineage: Eukaryota > Metazoa > Chordata > Actinopteri > Pleuronectiformes > Pleuronectidae > Hippoglossus > Hippoglossus stenolepis. Next base: position 20,685,912 of record NC_061497.1, read on the forward strand.
TCGGTGCCGCTGTCTAATGGGGGGGAAACTTGTCTATTTGTCTGCATCGCTTTCACAAATCACATTGTCGTCGAGAAAAACTGTATTTTCATTCAAGACGTCTGAGCATCTGTTAACATTATAATAACATTTGTATTGTGCTGATGCAATTTCAAAGCCAGTTCATCCCTGTCATTGTCTAAGGTTGTTATACTATGTAATCAAACTAGCGATAATGGGACTCAGCCCACTTAACCCCTCGGCAGGCGGACGACTAACAGCCCAAGTCAAGGGTTAGGATTACAGATGTTCACAGGGGCCGTTTCTGAAAGCTCCGCTAATCAATATTTACTGAACTGATTCCTCATAATGTCAAAGCCAGACGGGATTATCATCTCCCCAATGAAAACCACCATATGCTACGAGGGCAGCTCCACACGTTCAAAGTTAGAACACAGAGGAGCAGCTAAAGGATGAAATAAACAAGAGAGAGCAACAGGTGATGGGTTCTCTGATTGGTTCTCTGAGTGGGAGTTTTCTTCATTAACCAAATAGACCAAAATAGTCACAAAGACATGTAGTTGTAATTACTTCTGCCAGGGAGGTTAGGTTTTAGTCTGTGTTTCTGTGTCTGTCTGTCTGTTAGCAGGTTTACACTAAAACTACTTGACAGATCCAGGTTTTTTGTTTTTCCACTTTCTTTATCAATAAGTGAAAGTTATGTTATTCTTTATAAATATGAGTGTGTGCAATTAAGTGCAGATGCGAATAAGAATCTGGATCTAATGGATTTAACTGTGGTTTCATAGTGGACGGATGGCGGAGGTATAAGATCGTGCACGTTTGTATCACCGTGCAATGATGCAACAGTTGGTAAAAAAATCCAAAAACAAAATCCGACAAATGAAGCACTTTTCCCTGGGATCCAGTCCCAATAATCTCAGCCTCCTCCTGTGGACAGCAGTTGTAGAGGAAGAGAGTTAAGAGAGTTGCTCTTTGACAACGTCCACCAAGAATCTCCCCCAGCTGGCCAGAGGATTGGAACCTGAGAGCAATCACTCAGTGACTTCAAAAGGAGCCACTCGCAGCGGACACGACCCCGGTGTCGGAGATAGTGCAGGTGAAAGTGCTGACCTCCACCGACAGTTAATCTCACGCTCATCTCTCTCTTGAAGAAAGAGGTGACAAGCATCAAATGGTTTGTGTCAAAAGAAAAAGGAGAAGCGGAATCGTAAAGAAAGTCTGAGATCCCCGAGAGAGAGAGAGAGAGAGAGAGAGAGAGAGAGAGAGAGAGAGAGAAGAGAGAGAGAGAGAGAAAGTCTGCAACCGAGCCAGGTCACAAGGATCCTGAGGCACAACGTCAGTTTGTTCATCACGGCCAAGTGCCTCCTTGAGGATACTTTAGTTTTTTTTATACTTGTTTTATTGCATTTCAGTACAGGAGGCATTTTTAAACCAGTCGTGCAACTGGAATAAAAGTGTAAATGGTCCAAATGGTAAAGCTGAACTACACGTTGTTTCTATTATTTCATTTTCCGTTCATCAAACATGATCAAAGCTATCGAGTGAATTTGCGATGCTGGCGCTCATTCTCTGGAACCTCCATTTTATAAATAAGGAAAATTGACGTACAGTGGTTATTAGGGATTGTTGATCAATACCAATTTCCTGTTGCTGAGATTGTAGCCGTCTTCCCTTTCACACTGCACATTGATAAATAACAAAAAAATCTCCATCCACGGAAGATAGAGCATAATAGAATTCAAATATGAAAAGACACACACATTTCTGAATACTTCCAACATAATAACACAGATTTATAATCTCAGTGTGTAGATTTTACAGCTGTGGAAGATCACACTGTCTTACATGCTCGTTTGGGCTTTTCTGCTTTCACCCAGTAGCTGTGTGAAGTAGCCCTTCAGCCCTCGTGCTCGTCATTACAACCAACTCTGATGAGCAGGTTAAGCTGCAACTACCGGAACTGACATGTGATTACACCAGAGCCCTGATACTACACTCCGCTGCAACACGCTGGAATATTTAGTCTATTCTAGGCTGTGAGAAGACGTCAAAGCATCTGTGTGAGGGGGTCTTTTGTTCGGGGCTTGGAAGCCAAGCCGAGACACTGTCTTCATACATCTTCTCTAAACTTTGTGAAGTCTGCAAAAAGAAAAGAGAGAGAGAGAGAGAGAGAGAGAGAGAGAGAACAAGTTTCATTTGGTAATAAAAAACGACACGTCTGCTGCAGTTTCTGTATCTCTCATTAAATTAATCTCTCTCGAAAAAGGCCTCATAAAATTATAATAAATTCTTATTTTTCTCCCCCAACTCTCATTACGAAAAAAACCCTCTGGTGAAGAATGACTGGCTGAGAAACTCGTCAGCGTCGTGGATGAAGAGCGAACAATACAAACTCTTTTCCTTTCCTGAAATGTAAGTGTGAGCGGCTCTCGTCAGACAATAACGTGACGCGGAGAGACAGCAGCGCGTGGGATTCGCAAAATGACTATTGGGAAAGATAAGAGCCATTCTGCGAGCTGATGTGGCATAAATTCCATGTAGGTTAATGAAGTCCTAATTTAGACATCGATGAGAATTCACGCGCCCAAATGGGAGTTAGGCTCCCGCATCCGAGCGCCGCATCACATCCAGCACAGAAGGCTCCACACACATAGACAAAGGATCCCCTCCACCCATGGTGAGTGAGGGGACAGTGATTAATGAGGCCACACCAGTGGAGAGTGGCTCCGTTATCCTCCTCCTCCTCCTCCTCCAATCTCGTCTCCGCTTCTGCAGTGAGAGCGTCAACAAGCAACTGACGACTGGCTCCTCGTTCCTCCTCCGTTGTACGTTTCCTGAGAGCATCACACTCCTCATCGCCTGTAATGCTGCAAATTCACGTGGCGCTGGACCGCGGCTGCACTTCCACACTTCAACAGGCCGTAATTTTTCTCCCTGTTGTGCACCTGTCGCGGCCAAGAATTACAACGCTGCCCGGACCTACAGCTGAGCCCGTGCCCCTGACTCATAGACCTGATCCAGCTTAACCCGACTGCTGGTATGAAATTTGAGATTCAGACACAAGATACTAACAACTATTGATTTTTTTTTGCAGCATAATACAGCACATGGGCTACAACCTTTCCCCTTTTCACATAGCATTGTGTAGCTGCACATGACAAACACTAGAATAGCACTCAAGTAGCGCAAATCTTTTTGAGTGTGTTTTGGCATAATCCTCCAAACTAACAAAAAAAGAACCAAGCAAAACACTGATGACAACATAACATCCTGGTGGTGGTGGTGAACAATATCCTTATTAACCTTAGAGGCAAAAAAATATATGTAGCAGAACCACCGGAAACCAAACCAACACTTTAATGGCACCAGCAGGATGTTAAATTACATTAAATATAAAAATCTACTTTAAAATACTTATTTAACTCATGGGAAAAACATGTGAGAGTCTTCTACTGGACACTAAGACTAGAGACTTCCACTTTTGTGCAGAAATATGATTAAATTTGGCATAAATCAGTAGAGGACAAGTTTCCCCACAGAGATAATTATAACTTTATTCCATTTACTATGTTTTTATGCTGTTGATTTGATATTTTTAACCATTTCAGTAACTTTTGAGTTTCAAATCTTACTCGAACGTCATAGATACACACACATTGTTGGACAATTTAAAATCATACAGAAATACTTGTGTTAGAGGAAAGTACATAAACCTATTAAATAATGTTAATTAATGTTCAAAGCATTGAAGTGATGTAATAAGTCACAACCTAACGTCACAAACAAGTCGATGAATAATTTTACAGTCACGGTTTCTGCAACGAATTCACAAATCTGAGTTGTGTACCTTCATTGTTTATCAAATTTACGAGACTTGAACAGGCAGAACAGTCTCATTTCTGTTTTTTATCGAATGCATTCTGAATGAGTGAGTGCCTTTCATTTTTCACAATCGCTATGCCAACCGGCTTGGCCTTGCACTTAACAGACGTCCCACGGTGCCATCCAGCATTGCTTTCTTTTTTTTACAACCCCAGCGTGGAGGAAACATAAAACTGTCGTTCATTCAGACTCCTCGTTCCGCTCCTGCATCCGACGACATTTGAGTGGGCACCTCCCTCCGTCTTCACCTCCCTCTGCAGGAATCTTATAAACTTCTGTCCCCTGCACCGTGTTGGTCGGCGAGTCCCTCAAGCCACTGATCGAACTGCAATCTCCCTGTTCAAACACAGCTGCATCAATGGGCTTTTATCGCACCGCACCCCCCCTGGATACAAAGATATGCACAGCTGCTGCTCTGTTGCCCAGACACTGAATGCCATTTCAGAAATACCCCCCCCCCCCCATTCCACAAACAGGATAGTGTTACAGGAAGCACTGCAAACAGCCCGAGCCTCCAAATTTGATTTTCCCATTTCAGCCAGAGCACTCTCTCCTTCTCCTGCTCCCATGTATCCATTTCATGGGGGGGGGCCCCATCTCTCTAATGAAAGTTCACATGTCACTGAAATGGCGAATATAGGATGCAAGGAATTACATAATTGCACCTTTTCTTAAAAGGAACACCCGACCGTAATTGAGTTTTTGGCCTCGTTTTCCCCCGTCACTCGCCGAGACCGAGCTAAACCTCTGTTCAATCAATGCATACGAAGTTATGAGCTCTGTAATTTAGAATCGCATTATCGGCTGCAGTTCATTTAGTTTGAAAGTTCCCGACCAACGAGGCACAAAAAGCTCTCAAAGACAAAAACGCATCTGCAGATTGTTTATGGAAATGACTTGTGTTTCCCGTCAGGACCGGAATTCGGACAGAAAGAATCCGATTCCTGTAACGTCTGATGTCTGTTAACATGCGTTTTACATCTTTTAAATTTGGAATAAGCACATTACAATATTATAAAACTATAGGAGCACTTATTTATACAGCAGAATTGTAGGGCACTGTTAATATAGAAGGTCTGGAACGTACGTTTTACGATATTTACAGAGGCGAAAAACAATTCCCACCATGACCAACCTCGCTCACGCTGGGAATTGTCCTCCTGTAGCTTTGAGCCTTGTTTTCTCAATCCACTGCTCTGTTAAATCTCCCTTTATGTAATTTAGCCTTGTTATGTACGAAACATCAAGACAGGAAGACAACAGATTGGACCACAGGGGCATCTGTGAATCGTGTTATTCCACCATTTCTCCCGTCACTAAGAGACTGCCACTCCGAGTCCTTCAAAGCTGGTGTGAATGTTATAAATGAATGCAGAAGAGGTGCCGGGGTTCTCCCTTATTAACCTGACAGGTATTTTATATTCTGTACAGTTTTGAGGCCTTTCTACAAGAGGGAGCTGGCATTTAAGGCCCTCCAGAGGCACTAAAACCATTGGGCTAGTAAGAGGAGCCATATCCGTGAATGAACTAATTAAGCTCCTCAATGTCCTCGGCGAAATGGTGCACCGAGATTGTTCTCTGCAATGGCGGTAATGAGAACGAGGGAGAGAGAGAGAGAGAGAGAGACGCAGGTAAAAGCATGAGGAGGAAAAGAAAATGGATGAAGGGCTGAGCTCATCCTCCAATGCATAGGGAGCGTGCACTGTGCAGAAAGGAAACACGAGCAAGGAGGCGGCGGAGGCAGGATTTGAAGCCTTTCCCGCTCGTGGTCCTGGGCAAGCAGACATGTTGAATTTTCAGTGCAAGGTCCCTATTTTCACATCTCTTGTTTTGTACCCTTGGTACCAAAGGCTCATTAAAGCCCATAAACAATACGAGATGTGCTCTCTAATGAGCAAACGCTTCTGTAAAAGGCCTCTGTCCTTGGGAAGCTGGCCATGTCAGCTAAAAGTGTATCCAGAGCCAGTCTCGTACATCTGAGGACTAACAACCAGCCCATTCTCCACAGGCTCGTTTGTCTCCTCAATTTCCTCATTCTCATTGTTCCCTAATTTTCTGTACTCCACTTCCCATGGAAATTATCACCCGCATTACCTCCTGACAGAGAGGGCTGAGTCATTCCAGTTATACTTTGCTCTGTGAAAATCTGACACGGTGATTAATGAAGACTTCCTTCTCCGCTCCGCTCCTTTAGGGCCGCGTCCAAGGAAGTGGGAGTCGACAAAAGTCCCGGGAGGTTTTCAATGGCGCAGGGTGGCAAACTAAGTGATCCACTTGGCCGGCTACAGGGCGCAGTGGGGACTGAATGGGGCGCAGTCAAAAAAACAACAACAGTTGGCTTTCACCGTGTTCGCCGGCTATAACAGAGTTTGCTTTCTTTGAGATGGAGAGAGAAAGATTCGAGAGAAACACAGTGGAAAATGGGAGCATGATGTGGCATTTAGAGTTGCTCTTTCATGCCGACAGCGGGTCAGACACTGATAAGTGATCTACCTATGGCTCACTAGTCACAGTGATGCTGAATAATGATGGCAACAACTGGGAGATAAATCATCATTATTGCACAGATACACAACAGGACTGCAGCAAATTCGACAAATCGGGATGCACACACACAAGCCGAACACACAACGACGGTGTCCAGTTCAGACAAAGGCTGCGTGGTAGTTTGTAAATGTATATTATTGAGATGGGATATTAGCAGGTTGATTCATTTTTCATTTTGATTCTTGATGATTCAGTTGCATCAGATACAAGAATCAGAATTCATCCTCCTCCATTCAACAAGTAAACAACAGAGTTTCTTTCAAATAGAATTGTGAGAGTGATTTTCTGGCTATAAAAAAAGATTTATTTTCTTCGGAAGCGTTAGATTGACTAAAATAAAACTTACAACTTAAACTGGTGCATAATGCGACTCATCGCACAGGCCTAATGGAAACCTTCCAGTTGATGGTTAAATGAATGGTTTCTTCTTACTAAAAAATACGAAAAATAATTCATATCAGTGGTTATGGGATTAGTCGGGATACCTAACCTATATCTAGGTTGCTAAAAATGACAATGCAAATAGAGAACACTCTTGTCACTGTTGCAATCGTAACTATAGAACAAGTAACGACCAACTAGCTGAACCTTCACTGACGCATTCCAGTAATTAAAACTGGACCATTCAAATCCAACCATTGAGAGAAAATCTAAGCCCTGTGCACGGATCTAATGAACTCGATACTTAGCAGCACATATTGAGTCCGGCCTGTTGTTGCTCAGATACAGTGCGGTGCCACCGAGGTGACGGAGCCACTGAGGCACGCCGAGCACATTACAAGTCTTTGAGCTGGAGCCTTTGGACTCGAGGGGTAAGAAGGCCGAGCTCTCGACCCTGAATCGTCTGAGCGCGGCCCATCTGGCTGCCTGCACTGCGAGCCAGAATCAATCACATGCAGCACGACACGTCGCCTTCGCTCCTGCGATGTAAACATATTTGATCCTTCTGGTGTTCAGGTACGACATTGGTCTTCATGTGACATTTAACTCCCGATCTGATAAACAGCAGTGGAGCAGAAGTCCTGAAAACAACCTCCACACGAGTGATATGTATGAATGCATTAAATGTTTCACGTGAGATTTCCATCTTGTAATTTGAATTTTATTGGCCAAGTATTTGAATCTTCAGCTTCCATCAAAATATGCAAAGGTATAAAAGCATAAAAATATATTTTTTAAACAATCTCTGGTTTGTTTTCTTCATTTCAACCATGACGGGAACGCTACGCGTCTCTACTCCGGTCGTGTTCTTTGGCAGGGGGCGAGAGTAGATGCTGCTGGCATCAGATTAAAAATTTAAAAGACCTCAGAGAGCTTAGTTGGGAGTTTATTGATTTGCCAATAATGTGCTTCTCAAAAAGAAAATGCAGTACTCGCCAAAAAGCAGCGATGCTGTGAGGAAACAAGAGCAAGGCTGAAGATTTGCAGTATTTTTTTTATTCGATTTCAATTAAAATTCACATCCCTGGTACTTTACATTCAGATTCTCGGCATTTACAGTAAGTCGTGCAGCACAAACACCACAAGCTGCCAAATAATATCACAAGGAGAAACTACAAAAAAAAAACATTGTGCCAAAACAGGAGAGCCAGAAAAACTGAGCTTTTTTTTATCACCCGTCGACACTCGTGAAATAATTCCGTCCTCCAACCAGGCCAGAGAAAAGTCTTTTGGTCTTTTGGTATCATTTTCATGTGTCGGCATAATTTTTTAACCATCACTGGTGAAAAATAATTGCATAGTAACAGAACTTTGCAGTTACGGTGAGTTATCAAAGCAGCCGAGCAGCGGATTATGCAGAAGAGCCCTTGCAGATAAAATGAGACAGCTGTCAATCAGGAGAGCGGCTATTCATTCCAGAGACATAATCAGGCCACGATACACGAGCAAAAGAAAAGTACTCTTTTACCAGAATAGCATCAGAACTGCTTCTTTTCAGACATTTATTTTGGGAAAAAAAATAAAACACACACATCACATCCCATCGGCTTATCGTTCAAGGCAAACCTCTCTTTTCATGATATCTGAGGTTTCATTCAACTCCTGTGAATCCATTTAATTTAGCAGCAGGAACAGTAAAGAAAAGATTCTGAGCAACGAGGCGATGAGAAAACTGTCCATCATCTCGGGGCTGGAAGTCGTGCGGCACAAATCAAGGAAAGGAAGATCTAAAATACAAAAACACATGTAGCCATGTCTAACACCATCACTGGTCTGAGCAGGCTGTGCCACATAAAAATGGGGGTTCCAGTGACAGCCGGGGGGAAACAATGAATCCAGGGGTTGAAGTGTCCCGACAACCCAGCGGGCTCCTCCTTGACGACACTCTGCATTGTGTCCCCGCCCTCCCCTCTCATCCTCCGCCCCTCCTCCACCTCTCCCGCCGCTCCCTCCAGCTTTGTCCGCCTCCTCCTCCGCTTTTCGCAGTGACTCACTCCCGGGGCTTTTTCTTCAGGAGCGGCTCCGTTCGACAATGCCGTTAGTGTGAAAGCCTAATAAATTACAGACCTCTCCTGATCTCATCAAACGCTGCAGCCCGGCCATAAACACATAATGGAAAAGGACCCACGTAAAGGAGGGGGGGGGGGTTGTGTTGGGTCCTATCAGCGTGATTGTCTTCACGTTTTCAGATGGAATCGGTGGACAAAGCATTCAAGAAAAAAACAAAAAGCCCACTGTGACAAATCCTGGCTGAGAGAAGCTACACACAACATTTATAACTTTCAAAATACAGATTGCATCTTACGTTCATAATGAAAACATGAGGTTATACATGTTTTACATTTGGACGTTAATTTCTATTTCTTGGAGAGATAACGTGGAAACATTTCATCTGAATCAGTTTAGCAGATTTTACTGAATAACTAAGAAGCAGATGAAAACATGACCTCGTTGGCAGAGGTAACTTTTAAAAAGGAAACACAAATACAACCAAGTATGAAAAGGACGAGAATTGAGATCAACATAAAAGCATATTTTCTGCATCGTATTCTTTTTATCATCAACACAGATACCGACATGTGTGAAAGTCTCATATCAGGAGACCAATAAACAGTGGGGCTCTAACCAAAACAATATTCTGAATTTAAAGTTTTATGCACAGAACTTGACTTAAAGAAGTGATGAGATGTGTCCTGAAGTTTAAAGACCTTCCTGTCGTGGATCAGTAACAAACCGGATGAAACCATATTTGCCGACACATTATAAACACGGAGGTTAAAAAGTATTGAGGTTTGTTTCTGTTATGGCAACAGCCAGCTGCTGTCAGCACCTACGTGATGTTCCCCCTGCAGCCACCTGCTGCCGGGTCAGGAACACCCATTTATTCTCATCACCCCGACCTCACCAGTGTGATTTCCATATGGACACGAGCAGCAGCAGCAGCAGCAGCAGCAGCAGTCGGGCTGTGGACGTGTGCAGCTCCTGAATTAGATCGTGGGACTTGATTGGACGATATACAACACGTCAGTCTGATCAAACCCGTCCACAGAGTCCTGCTGCATCTGCCGTCAAATCAACAGCTCGTGGAAGCGTCTCTGCACTTCACCTCGTTTCCATAGCATTCGCTCACAGACGATTTCACAGGAGGATTCTGAATACACACACACACACACACACACACACACACACACACACACACACACCACCACACCACACACACACCACACACACACACACACACACACACCACACACGCACGCACTGTGTTATGACTGCTAAGCAGACATCTTTGATTCTTTAAACAGCTTCAGTGCAACAAGACAGCAAAGTGCATCATCTCTGTTTTGAATATTTAGCTGTTTTCCCCATTTAACAAGACATCACAGGACTATCACCTGTAAAACCCAATATTCTTCTATATTTTGCAGCAAGGAAGAAAAACTAATAAAAATAATAAATGTACAATTGAATGTTTTTATCTTTCCAACTCAATGAAGTTGTTCTTGTTGTTTCTGTCCCTTACACGACGAGGCTACTCCAAAGAACGTCATCGCTCTAGAAGAGATATTTTTAACTCTTCTTCCACATCACGATCACATTTTCTTTAAAATAGCATCAAACCCGTGTTGTTTGTGTCACCAGGTGAAATACGACGTCCCCTGAAACCACCACAGAACCACGGAGGACGCTGAGCTGTAAGTATGCGCTCACTTGCAATTGAGCCAATTAGGAAAGTAAACAAGTCCACAAAATCCTGCTCATGCTGCACATCTCGCTTTGTTCCCGTCTCCCGAGGGGAACTGCTTGTTTTTTTCTTTTCTGTTCCTGTTCTTCACGCTCAGGCCGAGGCGCCCTGGCACCTGCGGGCGCCAGCCAATCAGAGAGTTCCTGGGATGAGCTAACCCTCCATTTCTACAACATTACATCATGGCGCTGACTCACTCGCTGGGATTAGGAGACAGTAAAACACGTGACCACATACACTATATATGCCTCTGAGACATAAAGAGGGACCATAGCTTTCTGATTCTAGGAAAACATAAAACGAACTAATTTTTTTTAGTGCATCTAATAAACACTGTTTATCACTGAGGCCGTATTTAATCCTCCAGTTGGTTTCTAAGCTGCAGCATCTAAATCCTGCCGGGTGATAAAGGAGGTGTGTGCTCCGTGTTACACTGCTTTAGATAACTTGTGAAAAAGGTTAATTATACGCTAGAGCAACAGAAGAAGCGTTTAAAAACCCAGAGTCTGTCGGGGGGGAAGACGTGACGATATTCGGCTCGTATTGCACAGCCCCTAGTGTTTACATAGCCTAGTTTTACTTGCTGCACAAAAACATCTATTGGGGTCGTTTCCAGCAGCTTGTGTGCTGAATTTGAACAGAGTGAATCCAACGTGGTCCGGCTCCGTGTGTCTGTGGGGTTTTGAAAATGCAATTACTAATTCATTACTTCTCTTTAACCCACATCCAATCGAACGCAAGCCAAATGAAAACAAAAGGAATTAATGTCTGTTTACCTGCGGAGCCAATCAAAGGATCCAGCACCAAGGAAACATGTTGGCCAACATACAAGAGGATATTAAAAAATAACACTTACAAATCACAAATACAGATTCATTTCCATTCAGCCTATTTTACTGATTTAATAACTTTCTACTTTCATTGATTATTTAGTTTATTTCTTGTTTGTGTGGATGTTGTCTGCAACCAATAAATTATTGTGATCTCAGTTCCCTGCCTGTATTTTCAGTCATAAAACATTATTTACTTTCCTGCATGAACCAAAGTTATCAACACACCATAAATATCTAGTATATGAACGAACAGTGAAGAGTTGTATTGTCTCAAGGATGCAACAAAACGTGTCGTATATACACGCATACATATATTTCATAATTTAAACCAGAAGGGAAACCTGTTTTGCTCATTTAACTATAAATTATGACAAATTGGGAACAAAGGAAGGAAGGAACAAATGTTTAAATATGATCTCAGTTCATGTCAGTGGTGTGGGGGGGGGGGCGACCATGTCTAAGTGTCTGTGGCCCCACACAGGTAAGTAATGACCACCTGCCACTGCTAAATATATAGATTTATGTGAATCGACGATCATTTTGCAGGAAACTGGTTTTGGTCTGTGCGAGATGCAGTTTATTCTGAAACCTCAGGTTAAATCAGACATTTAAACACAATCATGAGATGCTCGGATGGAACTGGGAAAAACAACACTCAATAAAAAAAAGGTGGAATATTTCAAACACCGAGACACAATCACAGTGAATTGTGTGGAAAAACATCGCCGCATGCATCTTAAATGAACAGAAATCATCCCTGCAGACACCAGGTGTACAAGAAAATGAGCTTCCGTTCCAGGTGGTGTGAAAAAGCAGGATTTCAGCGGCAGAAAGAAATTACCTCCCTGATAAATACAGCTGGTGAGATTTCAGCAAGTCTGTTGAAATCCAGGAGCGAACTGCCTTCGACTGTCTTCCACGCCCGAGCTGCAGCATTAGTGACACAGCACCAAACTAAACCACAGGCCTGGCACTCTGCAGCTCAGTCAATAAAGAACTTTAAACATCGGGGAAAAAGCCCGGCTGACAAATTTATTACGCAGCAGGTCAAGTGTAAATGATGCGAGAGAAACACACATAATGAAGTCCGAAACAAAGTCCCAGTTGAAGTAGAGGTGGGGAAATCTCTCGATGCAGAGACGGAAAATAACCGATTCACGTTTTTTTCCTCTACGTGAATTTGTTTTGCGATGTCCAGCCACTGCATAATTCTAACCACCGCTGCTTCAGGATGGTGTTGACCAGCAGAGTCATGGTCCTCGATGCTGCCAGGTGGAGAAACCTTGATACAGTGAAGGCTAAAGAGTCTAAACTGAACGAATGTCAAACCAACGTGAGCACCGACTGACTGCAGTCAGATTATTTAATTGAAAACCTTTAACTGCAGGGTGACTGCAAATCTCCATTCTTCATGCTGAATGATAAACACATCTCTAAAGACAATATTACCATGAGTCCCGTCTGTCTCGTCTCACCCTGTGAACACCGAGCTGAGCGCTAGTGCAGGGAAACTGAGCAGATCTAATTGGGAGGAGAGAGAAAAAGCTTTTATTCTAAATGATACAGGACCCAGTGTTTTTTCACTCTGTCCAGGAGCTGAATAGGTAAATGTCTAAAAGCTGATAAAGTGGTCTAAAAAGTGTAAAAAGCGAATTAAAAGGCCAATCAGCCAAAGTTATTTCTTGATAAACCTTTGAAAATGTCATAAGAGAACGTCCTCTCTTGCCATGTTGACCCAACTGGGTCCAAAATCAGATCTGGTCCAAAATCTCAGGGGTTCTTCCTTGGGTTCAAGTCCCACCCCTCCACGAAACCTCATGGAAATCTGTCCAGAAGTTTCTGAGCAGACAAACTGCAATGGAAACATAAACCGCCTCCAGAGAGAGGTAATTGCAATGAGGCGAATCACCGCCGCCGCCAAAGCTTCAGCCTAAACATCCAGAGTGAAGGAACATATGGAAGATCTCTGCTTCTGTTTATGAGACGCCGGGCGTGTGCGAAGGCTGAAGTGTTCACACGTGGACTTGATGTGTGCAGAAGTCGAGGCTGTAATTGTGAACATACCTCGTCAGGGACTGAGAATGTTGTTTAAAGTGACCCTTCTGATCTGCTGGTAGCGCTACAGGAAAGGTACTGGGATCACTGGAATAATTGGCTCCCCACACATCAACGCTGCGTGATGTTTGTAGCTCGACACCACATGTGCGACACAGAGAGGGAAGTTGGAAAGGTACAGTGGCCCGGGTGCGCTGAACCGAACCAGGACGTACATGTGATTGAACTGGAGGTTTTCTGAAGATGTGAAACTGGGTAATAACACAATGGGTGAAGACTCCACTGTGTGTGACTTTCCATTATTTATGAGATGACTCTAAATTTAGATCCTGTGCCCTAAAAGATTGGATTCAGGCCTTTTTCCTTGGTAGGATGTTTACTGCTCCGAGCGATTTCTGAACTTCTGAATGAATCTTCGGGCCATTTCACCGGCTTTTGCTTTTAATCCTTACCCCAAGTTCATATCTTATACTAAACCATGTGTGAGGCTGCAAAGATGGTCAACAAACCTGGTGCTCTGCATGTATGTGATGGATGTTTTTTTTAAAGAATCGCTGCTTGTGTTCCCACCATTCGACGCTAAAGACTTAGATTTACACTTCAGCATCACCTGGGTTTCATGTGTGTCTCCTGCACACGGCTGAGAGATAACTGCCCCCGCCCCTCGCACACACCCTGAAAGAGCTCTCCAGAAAAATATGCATCATAGAAGAAAACCTGCGTCAGAAACGTGGGCTGGTGAGATAAGCTGTGCGAGATAACTTTTATGCAGCAATAATAAACAGGCAATCAATTTTCTTAATGTCTCCGGTACCAAGAGCAAAGCCGATAATGCCAGAAATACGTTTTTCAATAATTTAGCAAGGTGACGCATTGAATGCTGGGTCATGATGCCCCCCCCCCCTTGCAGAGTTAAGTGAGGTGCTGAGGAAAAGGATTCAAACGTCACATTTCAACTCAGAAGTGTGACTTTCCCCCGGACAGAAATACCATCTGTTCACCAGTTCCACTTCTGGTGGAAGTTAAAAACGGTGACAGGCTATAAATAACACCAGACCCCATGCTGACAATAAAGGAAACTGAAGCATCGGTACAAACTGTATATATAACATATACGATCAGTGAATGCAGTTCTGCAGGCAGCTCGAGGAGGACAGGGACATCACGCTGGGGTTTTGTTACGCTGTAATGTAGTCCGTCGTCACCTTGGGAAAACGCTCCAGACTTGGCAGCCTCCTCGCTTTCAGCTCAGGATTAAAAAGAAAAGCAGGGAGCTGGATGCTGAAGCAGCAGAGATCCGAGCTAATGTGGAGAACCTGGTGAGACCCACAGCAAACACCTGTCCATCCACCATCACCTTCCACATGACCAACATGGCCATTAGCCTGCAGGCGCCAGCGGCTTCAAAGACCATGTCAAATCTTTCTGAAGTAGAGGCACTCCCACAAATGTTTCACCTCGTTGAGTGTGAGCGGGAACACTCACTCATCTAAATCCATTAGATACCAATTCACCCTGCCTAGATACCCAGGACTGCTTTGAAGAAGTGTAGTTATTAACGTAAGAGCCAATAATGCAAGGGGAAGCCACATAACATGGAGGGGATGAGACGAGCTCTCAGTGCAGTTGGAAATTACCAACATGAAATGTAAATCTGAGGAGACGGACCAGCAGATGATGTTAAGACTCCATTAGGTCCATTAAGCTTCACAGACAAAATAATAACGGTCAATCTCCTTTTGATCATAGCAGGTTACTGAAAGTCACTTAAACTAAAAGATAGGAGTTTCATATGTTTGAGAAGTGTTTATATGTGTATATTTGTAGAATTTGTAAGCAAGGGCCAAGATGTTGGGGCAGGGAGTCTTCAGATCTCCAGTTTGACCAGTCACTTTTGAGCAGGCACTGGTTTCCTGCAGGTTAACAGAGGTGGAGCACATTGACCAAAATGCAGATTCTCCAAAATGTCGCCTGGTGCTGTTTGTGTTTTGTGTGCACTGTAAATACTATGAATGGAAAACAGTCTTGGACGAGATGTCCTCCGTCTACACAGCGCCAAAATATTGGCCGTTCTCCAAAGAGGCTAATTCATAGACTCCAAGATTGAGGACTAGTAGCTGTAAAGACTTTTTTTCTTTTCAACGCAACTATAAAAAGTTCAACTTAGCCCAAGCAGTTCATCTATTTATATGAAAAATAATGATTTACTCCGAGTGCACGTTCAAACTCCAAGAGCTGTTAATTAAAGCTGTTTTTATGCACTCGGAGGGAAGTTTGTGGAAAAAAACTTTCTGCAGCTCTTACATGTAACTTTACACTGAAAATGAAACAACTTCCACTTTTACTTTAATTGTCTCTGGCGATAGAAGAACACAGGCATGCTGCAAGCCATCAAAAAGTAGGTCAGTTTACTCATTATGCAACTAGTCCCCTAGAATGTATATTGGGTTAAATTTGTGCAGAGTAATGCTCCGAAGATACAGAGTAAAACTCAGAGGGCTTAAGGTTAAAGCCCCCGTCCTGTGCAACAAGCCCATTTCAGGCTTTTTCTTCCTCTTCTCCCCTACATTCAGTTCTCTATAGGACACCTCCAGAGCGCACACAATGCAAATAACTCATGGTCCCCTATTCACTCGCTGATTATTATGCAAAGACGGCCCAGTCCTGATCCAACAGTCAGGCAGAGAAGAAATCTAACAGCCGGCAGAGTCGCTCTGAACTTAGAAGTTTGGAACCATCAGTACTTTTACATTCAGAGTGAAGCAGCACTTGGGGAGAGGACATGGATTTATAGATATTGTATCACAATCCACGTCCTGTTCTCTAGCTGACGTTTCAATGTCATTTCTAGTATTATTATATAAATACAGCACTGAAACTTTTTGGGGGTTTTAACATTCAACCTAAAATATTTATACAATGCCTGACATGTATTTTGGGGGATTTAGTGGAGCAGGAGTACATTTTGCTGATAAAAAATGTATACATGTACCATATCTTTGGGATTCAGGCCCATTAAACTGTTGTTCTCTTGAAAACAGTGAAGAACGTCTGTCAGGTTTGTTTCTCCTTTGTTTGAGTGACTTAAAGTTCTATAAAGTAAACCTTGCTCCTCCTATTCAGGGGTAATGTAGAAGTCCAATTTTATCATGTGGGAAATACTCGCCTGAAATGGCTCAATTCATCGGTTTCATTTGTATCTAGATGCTGCAGAGTCAGGGGCATATTTGGGTTTAAGGAGAAAACGATGGCAATATAAACAATATACTCCATTTTATACAATACACAATGATAGTGAGAATAATAAGAGTCACAAGTAGGCTAATGGGGGGGAAAGAGGCACAGTAATGAAAGAGGCTTATTTAAACCTCAGCTGCAGCGCAGACCTCACAAGTTGCAATCAAGTTGCGTTCTGAAGCTCTTAGAGTGAGTGTAAAGCAGCAGTCGTTTGCACCATATAGCTGAATGTGAGCTCAGGCCAAGGGGGTACAGCTGAAATCTGAGCAGCTCCTGTGCTGATGAGAATTTGATCAACATAAGCTGCAGTAAATTGTAGAAAACGTGGACGTTTCACTTCAAATGCAGCACAGATCCAGTTACAGCTACAGAGCAAAGTTCTAAAGATGCAGAATCCAGTTTTATTCAGAGCGCAGGCTAAAGAACGCCTTATAATTTTCCCTTGTTTGGCTGCTTTTTCCAGTTCCCCTAGGTCAAAAATAGCCTGTATTATTTTCATAGTGGCTTTGAACTCACCACAGCAGTTAAAGTCCCATATGTTAGCCATTTAGGAATTGTGTATTTTCTCTCCCTCCAAAATCTTGACTTGAACTTTTTCTTCTTCTTGAGGAGCTCTGCTCTTTCTGCTCGACTCACAAAACATTGTTTTAGATCCAGGGGATCATTAAATGAACTGCACAGTGTTTGCATTTGCAGAGCTCAGCATGTCTGAAGATTCGAAAGCAGATGGAGACGATTTTGCTTTTGAACTCGAGCGGGAGTTTTTAGAATTCAGAAAATGCAGAAAGGCTTTTTTGCACAGGTGCAGCAGAAACTCTGCATTCTGGGATGGGGGGGGGGCTGCTTCTTGTTTCTTGTTTCACTACTACTAATGTAGGACATGTATGAGTCAGAAACGTCACTGGACAGGAGTTTAAAACACAAGTATTTTACAACTCTGGAAAGTCTTCCTGGTGATAATATATCTAAAAACCATCTGATTTATAAATAAATAGACAGAAATGAGCCTTTCACAGACTCAGATTCATGTTTACCGATATGAAATAGTTTATTTTATAGAACAAACAATGCAGGTTACATTATTTGTCAGGCTTTTCCACTTGCCTGTAGTTGATTGGCCAAAACGGTGCATTGCCAGATGACAGCGCTGCATAAAGTTGTGCCAGGTTGTGCTTTTCTGGCAGATAACTCTGCATTGCCTTTTTTTTTTTTTTAAACTAAAGCTGATGGACATGAAACAGAAAAAAAGCTGAAACTCCCTCCTAATGCCTACAGCAACAGCAGATCAACTCAGGGCCAAAACCCTAAATCAACAGTCTTTCAGGCTGCGGATTAATGACCATGGATGTGCAAAATCACTCCAGTAACACAAGGTCAGAACGTGTGATACACACCAGACTCCATCCATCTGGCTGCAGACACAATAAGACACATAAGGCCGCTGCCAGCGTCCACTTCTGAAAATCATATTCAATCTGGCCATGATTTAGTCGTTTCTTGTGCGGTGACTTGGCTCCACATGTTTGTAACTGGCCTCGCAAATTTAATTATCACTGATCTGGAACAGGAACTGGAAATCGATGAATGTAATTACATTTCTCAGCCTTCAAACTGTGTGATACTGTCATTACCCTTTTCATATACCCGGGGCCTATCGTACAAATGTGATCAATTTCTTTGGATCACTTTCTCTGTTGCAACAGGGCAGAGCCGAGGCACAGCTGTCTGGTTATCCTGCTTCCCCTCACAGACGAGGGGCAGGGCGTCGCAGGGGCGTCCGCGATATTTAGTCTGGATCATGAATCATAGATGAAAAATGAAAACATACAGAGAGATCTTGGACCACCAACAGTGACTGGGTGTAAATGATAACTAAATAAGCCTGTGTATCATGGATAGTTTGCAAATATTGTCAAGTCACAAATCATGGCTACACAACCCATTATGTATTAACGGATTTATTAGCCAGGCCAACACGATTAGCCAATTTTAACTGATAGCAGATATGTGACAGTTCGTCCACAAGAGGGCACTGATTGGTTTATTTCTACAGTAAAAAAACGATAAGATGTCTCGGACATAGCTGTGACGAGGCTAATGCCCCATATCGACATGTTTAAGAAAATCCACAGCTCCAAAATGTTATGGGTTCTTCTTTGGGTCCCGCTGGAAATCCATTTAGTAGTTTTTACGTAATACTGCTGACAAACAACCAAACGAACGTTGGTAAAGAAAACCCCTTGGCAGAGGAAACTACAACACGTTAGTCACTATAATTAAAGGGGTTCTTCAAAATGTTGAACACAAAATGTAATAAAGATCTGGTCAAATTTGGATATCAGCAGATGTGTCAATTTTTTTAATCACAATATCAGTATCAGCCTCCAAATTTCCTTTTGGGTCAATAAAACGTTAAACCTCTGAAGGGAGGAGGACTGGTTTAGGGACAGATACCATTGGCTGAAATAAACCTCAATGGGAGGAGACAAAAAGTTAAACTGAAGACAAACAGGAGCTGAATATAGAAACTGCAAAAACAGCAGACCTGTGGAACATGAGGGGGTGAATCAACACCTGAGGTTAAAGCAACGATCCTTCTACTCCACTAATTATTTATCAAATCAAACTACTCTTCCTCTCTCTGAGGCCAGGAAGTCTTTATACGCCCCTAGGAGCACACAGTTGCAGTCGATAGAAAGAGGGGGCAGATGAAGGGGGTGGAGGAGGATATGGGAGGCGCGTGAGATGGGGGATGGGGGATGGGGGTACAGGGGAGATGGGGAGAACAGGTCCCCCTTCCGCCCCATATAACCATGGGAGCTCTGGGATTGGATCCTATTGTATGTTTTGAATGACTATTCAGTGTCTCTCAATGGATGACGAATTTAAGACTAAACCCTGAATCAGTTCGGTTCAACGTCATTTCTGCGCCTAAAACGCACAGAAATATTAAGTTAGAAATAAAAAACAACAACGACACGAACATAAGTGACATCAGAAACGCAGGAGGCTGTTTTTTTTGTTTTTATTATATCCTACAGAGATAAACTAAAAACCTCACGTTGACACTTTTTTGCGCAGAGCAACGTTTTTCCAGCCAAATCCGAACATATGACAGAATCCAAACCGCGGCTGCGTCGTAATCCTCCCGATGCGAAAGACTTTAAGCGCGTGCTTATGAACCAGAAACCTTTTTTTATCTTTGGTAAAAAATGTCCTTAAAGCTATTTCAGTGCACTGAAACAAAAGCACCCCCCACTCCTCCCTCCTCCTCCTCCCTCTCTCCCCAGAGGAGCGGCCAACGCTGCGCCGCTCCATCCACGGTGCGTCACAGCTGACCCAGCAGCAGTCATACATCCAGTCTGCACTTTAAAAAAACACTATATATGATGTTTACTTCATGCAATTTGAATTTTTAGAAACTCAAACTGACTCCTGCTCGTGCACAGTCGGAGCATGTGAGCCACGTACGCTGGAGCGAGGGGGACCACAACGCGTCCCTGCGCTCCCGCATCACCACCAGCATCCACCTCCACTAACCTTTACGAACCCCAAACGCGTAACTCGCACGGAAAACAACGCGCGTGTGGGTTTTATTCTCGACTGAAACCTACCTACAATAAAAAAAAAGCTCAAGTGGGAGAGAGGATGGTAAAAGAGAAGCAGAGGAAGAGTGGCACGCTCCTCTTCGTTGCGCGGAGAGGTTCACAAGGAAAAAAAACGCACGACTCCTAGAATTAAACTCGGGATAAAAACAGCCTGGAACTGGATGATACGAAATACAATAAAACACGCGTCCCTGTGGGTTGAATGTGCGCAAAAAAAGAGGAGCAACTCTCACTTCCCCGGGACAAACTTTGCCGTTTAACCGCGCTAAATTGCGCACAGCTCCCAGTGCGACGCCTCTGCCCCGGACTGGGTGACAGGGATGCCGCCGGTGGGACCAGGAGGATGCTGCTGCTCCACCGGTCCACACCGCTCGGCCTCCCCCCCCCCTCCCCCCCACCTCTCTCTCCGGTACCGCAGCCCCGATGCGATCCATCTGCGCGCAACCGCATATGGATGATAAGAGAATAAACTCAGCGTCTCACCTGCGCAGCCAATGAACAGCAATCCCCAGATGATGTCCCTTGTTTGCAGCATTGTAATGTCACAGATATTCTCCTTTAGCAGAACAGACGCACTTTAAAACACGCGGTGTCTCTCTCCGGAGCTGAGTGTGGTTGGTGGTGGGGGGTGGGGGGGGGAGGTACAGATATCAGCCTTTTCCTTTCCCAGGGACGACAACTGCCACCGGACTCAGTTTTTGGTCCTTGTCGCTTCCCGTGTCCGCGGCACAATGAGTGACAAGCAGCAGCCGAAGCACTCACACTCTCACACTCACACACACACTCACACACACCAGATAGATACCAGCATGGATTACTCCGCCCGGTGGGTTATATAGGGGGCGGGCTGAGGTGAATGCAGGAACAAAGTAGTGCGCTGAGCTGCAGCAGGAGACAGCAGATGGTCACCAGAGGCTCTAATTCGGATTACTGCGCGTACTAAGTAGCCAACGGTGGCTTAGAGACACACAGAGCAAAACACTTATTATGAACCCGGCGCCAACTGTGATTAAAACACGAGTAAATGATGCATTTTACTTCGTTATGGAGTT